>NC_142516.1:42195000-42495000 GCF_057876585.1 Rhinolophus sinicus | reverse complement strand
CAATATAAATAACCCTCTTACCTGGTTTGACTTTTATTCAAACATTTGATTGCTACTTAACATTACCTCTACCATTATATGTGAAAAATTGAATGCTATCTTGACTAAGGAAGATTTATAAACCAAATAAAATTCTCTTTAGAAAAGATGGCTCAGATACAAGTAAATAAAAATGGCCATCTGAGAAGCTTTCTTCATGCCTTTTAACTGGCAGTGTGCCAGGCCAGTAAAATTACTGTAGGTAATTTGAATCCTCCCGATTCATTCTTTTGATGGTCAGAAACTGTTCCCTTATCTTTATTATTTCTGTATAGCCAATCATGCTCTTAAGTACCTCAGGTTTGGTTCCATTATGCTATGGTATGCACATAGATTTAACACCTAGAGATGTTTTCCTTGAATGGATGACTTTAATGGATGACTGCTAAAGCCAGATAGAGCAGGTCCTCAAATAACTCTTGCTTATATCAATTAGCCTATAGTAATTATACATCATTTCACTTAGTCACAGAACCTATCAATGACGTTAAGTGAGGACCTTACTATAGTTGATAGATTCTGTAAGAGAACATGCCCCTCAAGGGAAGTAGGTAGTCTCTTGATTTCCATAGAGAAGGTCAGACAATCCTCTGTTGAGTGAGGAGTAGGAATGTGGGTTTACATAGAGCTAGAGGTCTGCTGCACTCAATCTCTTTTGAGTACTGATGGTACCTCTATTTCCACCTTTGATCAGAGTTGAAATAGTTAGAGTCTAGGCAGGTTTAATTCTTTACATTAGTTAATATTGCAACAGCATTTTTATTTCGATTTATTAATTTGTGGCTTTACTTATTTTTCATAATTGCATTCAGTGTTAGTTTGTTTAGCACCTTTCATCTCAAGACAGTCTTGACAAATATCAGTCTAGTCAGCCTAATTCTTTTTGGAGAAGGAGCAGATTGGTATAATAAAAAGAAGCAAGATAGATGTGGACCGAAATCCTCCTCCACTGTTTACCAGCTGTGTGGTCTTAGCCTAGTCACTTAGCCACTCTGAGTTTCGATTTTCTCATCTATAAAATGGTGATAATAACCCCTATGTTGCTGGATTATGATAAGGATTTACTGATAACATTTACAAAACACTTATTTCAATATTTGATACATAATTGGTCCATAAGAAATAAAAGGTTATTTAATAAAGATTATTTTCTATATTTCTTAAGGAGCAATTTATACAGTAAGGTAACCAGTGCTCTCCAATAGAAATGAGAGCCACATATGTTAATTTTAAATATGCCAGTAGCTACATTAAAAGAAGTAAAAAGATATAGGTGAAGTTTACTTTAAAAAAAATATTTAACTGAATCTATCCAAAATATTATCATTTCAATGTGTAATTAATATAAAAGATGCTTGGTGAGATATTTTACTTTTTTTTTGCTGTTATTGTACCAAGTCTTGGAAATCTGATGTGTATTTTACCTCTAAACCACATCTCAATTCAGACAGTAATTTTTTTATCTGTATTTAGATTTTATAAAATTTAGCTGAAAGTAGCCAACTTGTTCTAAACTTACTCAAAATTTTTCCAATAACTGAATCAAGCGCCAATTTATAAAATTTAGACTGAAATTAATAGAAATTAAAATTTTAAATTCCATTCCTTGGCGACTCTAGTCACATTTAACGTGCTCAGGAGCCACGGATGCCAGAGCACGTGGGACAGCATAGCTCCAACCTAGCTAGCTTATCCCAGAAAGAACCCAGGTGTTCATGGGACCAGGTCCATTAACCATGTCAGCCCTGTATGGTGGAAGCAGCAGAAAGCTTCAGGGTTCACAGTGATTGCACATCCCACTTAGTTTGTTCCTTCCCCACACAGTGCAGCCTCTGTCTCCTGACTAAATGCCAACCTCAGAAGTAATGAGCTGTATTAGAAAAACTACACAGCTTTTTTAAAACTTTGAGAAGTTTTTTGGTGGTCCTGTCTCCTTCCACAAAAGGATCTATTTGATGTAATGTCCTTTTTCCAGCTCTCTGGAAAGGGAAGGGATTCTCTTTGTAAATGACAGCTGTCTCTGGACAGTGAGGATATCAATGAATGGAGTACACTTCCAGTTATGCTGCCCTCGGTCTCTATGAGGCTCTCTCTATTTTTGTTAGGGGCTTCTAGGGTTGACCATTTTGCCTCAAGAGACCTGTAAATTTTTAAATAGTGGGTAAGAACAAACATGGAAAAACATCTATGGATAAAATACTGGAAGGACACAGATTAAAATATTAACAGCACTGTTTGGGATTCTTTTTCATCTACTTTGGGTTTGTTCTTTCCAAATTTCTTTACTGGGCATATTTCTTTACTGAAATAAATTTTACTTTATAAAATTGGTATGATCCATATACAGAGCAAAGTCAAGATGTGAATTGGAGCAATATAAAGAGTCTAATAAAATAGAACCCATTAGACCCTGTTGCTTACCATAGATACCTATCTTCTAATATCACCCATTGGCTGACATAGAATTACATGTTTCTCACCCTGGTTGTAGTCATACTACTTATTCAGTGAGTGATATTTATATGTTAAATATTGCAAATTCTATGTATTTGTTTTGAATTTTAAGAATCAGTCGGTAGACTGTAAGAAATATCATAGCTGATAAAAATTAAGAGAGTGAAGAAAATACACATTCATCATTCGACATTCTAGCAACTCATTCAATATTAAGAGTGCTAGCTAGAGAAAATGTGGTACAGATAATGCCGAGAAACACTAAATATTAATATAACTAAGAAAAGTTGAGATGTTTGTGGAAGCAGAAATGTAGGTAGGTAATTGTGCTAAATTATTCATTAGAGTTTAAAATAAATCAAGAAACAGAGGCAAAAGTATATTAGAATTCTGTTGTGAGAACCAACAAGAAGTAAATCAGAAACGCTTAAAAACAAAAATAGAAAAGCTACTCCTGGGAGTTTGCGTAAGGGTGGTTGTGTGCTATTACTCGGTTATAATTCATTTACCATGTGTTCCTATTGCACTTATAATTATGAAACAACTTTTAAATTTATTATATAGTGGATCTGGATATCAGGGAATTGTTAGGCATATTACTAGGTAATGTGATTGTTTTGTCCATAAAATACTTAAAACCTCCAGGGTATAAGATGTGTAGGCCTGTCTAACAATTCAAAGGCATGTCCCCAAAGCTTGCAACACATGTGTATGCTACAGACATTATAATAAGGCACAGAGAAGCATTGTAGGCATCGAGAGGGGAAAAAATAAAGAGGGTACAAGGGCTATTTCCCCTGCTTTGAAGCTTTGCCAAACCCACAGGTCTCTGGGGGGAGCTATATTTGTTATATATGGAGCTGGGGAATCGTGACCTCTTTGCCTTACTCACAGAAGTCTGTGTCTTCAGCCTGCAGGGATCCCGGTGTTCCATCACCTGTGAGGACGGACAATACTTCAATGGCCAGGACTGTCAGCCCTGCCACCGCTTCTGTGCCACTTGTGCTGGTACCCTCTCCCCCAGTCCTTCCGTTTATTCTTCTGGCTTTGGTTTGACCTTTGTCTGTTTTTAACCATCACTCATGCAAACCCACTTGACATGTTTAAAGCAAATGCTAGGGAAGCATATTTCTTTTCCACTAATCATGCATGTTTGTATTCTCATTGAAAATCAGTCCTCAGCATCCTATCCTCATTGAGAAACTTTAAAACCCTAGTGATACCTCCTTCTCTTTCCAAAAGATGAGATGCTTTTGGCAAATCGGTTCAATTTAAAACAGGTTTTTTTCCCCCCAAAGAATGTAAGAAAAAAGCACAAATACTGAATTATAGCTCTTAAAATTACAGCATATGAACGGCATTTTCATAAACTGCAACAAGCAGTCCATCATGCAACCTCTTCTGAGGTTTTGTTTCTGTTTCCTGCATTTGTCTGGCTTTTCAGGGGCAGGCGCTGATGGGTGCATTAACTGCACGGAGGGCTACTTCATGGAGGATGGGAGATGTGTGCAGAGCTGTAGTATCAGCTATTACTTTGACCACTCTTCAGAGCATGGATATAAATCCTGCAAAAAGTAAGTGGATCCATACCTCAAGTCCTGCATTTAGTTACTGGTTCTTTATTTGACTGCCTTCATAAATAATATGAAACTTAGAATTATTAATGATAAAATAAGGTTCAAACATTTACCTATGGACACTGCCCTGAAACTTTAACTCAACTTATCTTTGATTTTTCTTTTTTTTTTCATAAGGAGCACTTTAAAACCTTTACAGTAAACCTTTAAGGTAATATATCTCTTTTAAGTACATGCTTACTGCTCTATAAAATCACACTATCTACCTGCTAGGTTTTCTTTAATGTTGTCAAACCTAGCAATTACTTAAGAAAACATTTTTGTGTCATCTTCAAAGAGAGACTTAATCTTAAGAAATTAAGAGGTTGATAGTAAACACATCTTTTCTTGTGCCTGATGTGTGAAAGGATGATAAATCGTATGTTTTTCCCATAGATGTGACACCAGCTGTTTAACGTGCAATGGTCCAGGGTTCAAGAACTGTACAAGCTGCCCCAGTGGGTATCTCCTAGACTTAGGAATGTGTCAGATGGGAGCCATTTGCAAGGATGGTGAGTACAACTGCCGTTTTTGATCTTCTGAGCAAAGTGTGATCTTTGTACTTTAAGGCCTAATATATTTCCACTTAAAAAAGAAACTATCAAGCGTGGGTCAGATAGGACATGGTCAATATCTTGTTGGCATTCATCTTGAACTTATGACTTCAATGGGGTTTGTTTTTTGGTTTGGGGGAGGGAGGTATTTTTAATTGCAAGAAAAAATAAATCACCTATAGTCCCACTGGCCATGATGGAGCCAGTTAACTTTTCTTTTCATTAATATAAACCTTATAGTTTTAGATGCACAGCATAATTGAGCAGTAAGTACAGAGAGGTCCCATATATCCCCTCAACACACATATAGCCTCTCCCATGATCAGTATCCTGCACTAGAGTGATACATTTGTTACAGTTGATAAACCTACATGGACACACCATTATCAGCCAAAGTCCATAGTTTACATTAGGGTTCATTCTTATACATACATACTATGGGTTTTACAGTCTTATACATACTATGGGTTTGGACAAATGTATAATGACATATATCTACCATTTTAGTATCATAAAGGACAGTTTCACTGCCCTAAAAATCCTCTGCTCTGCGTCATCCTTCCCTCCCCCCAACCCCTGGAAACCACTAATTTTTTTACTCCTCCTTAGATTTGCCTTTTTAGAATGTCATATAGTTGCAATCATATAACATAGTCTTTTCCAGTTAGTCTTTGATAAATTTCTTTCCTGTCTTTTGCAATATGTACAGGGAATTTTGTATCCTGCTTTTTACATAAACATTAGATATAAATATAATCCTGTTTTTATAAAGTCTTTAGAAACTACATTTTTAATAACAGCATAAAATTCTTGGAGATGCTATAGTTTATTAGATTGTGTATTATTTGGCTTGTCTATAATTTTGATATGTGAATAACAATCAAATGGTATCTGAATGGTTGGTTCATTAAGCCCGTGAGGCTAGGAATTAATGATAGAACCAGGTATAGAGCTTAAAACTTCTGAATGTTGCTCCATTTTTCTTTTCTTTTCTACCAAAATGCCAGGACCCCACACCTTCCCTAAATATTGATTGAATTGGTCTTGGGGTGTTGCCTGAGTATGGATATTTTTAGAAGCGTCTCAAGCGATTCTAATGTACAGTCAGGTTTGGGAACCTCTGACTCTACTCCAAGCCCCCTGACAATTTGGCAAATGCTCACTTCTCTAACCTCAGTTTCCCCATCTGTGAAATGAATGATTTTAAATTATTCCAATTTCAACATTTTGTGAACTTTTAACTGTTCTTATAGTTCACTCTGAAGGGGCCCTAAAATTTGTGCCTAAAATTTATACACACGGTACATGTGAATGATGTAGAAATTGTATTGAACCGTTGCTCTTCTAAACATCTTTGGTTTATTATGAAAATAGAGAAATGAAAAATATGTATTTGGACAGTCTTCCCTGAAAGATCATTCCCCTGGGTTTATTCTTTGTCTTCCTATGAATAACTCCTCTTCTAGAAATTTCACAAAAAGCAGAATAGTACTATGGTTGGGAGAATGTGGAGTCAGGAGTCAGACGCTGTTGTTCATATCTGGGCTCCAGACTTTGGGCAGGTTATGAATTTCTCTGTGCCTTACTTCCCTCATAAGTAAAAATGAGGAGGATAATATTACTGATCTTGTATGGTTATTCTACAACTCACTATTAGGAATGTCAAAAAACATCAAAAAACTGGGCAGGCAGTGGCACTGAGAAAACATCATTTAGGGTCTCGTTTCCATGGAGCGTCATAGGTAACTGCATCTTCATAGCTTTTCTGATGTATGACAGGTCTGGCAAGGAAAGGACAGGCCCATTCAGGCTTTGTGTTACAAGGTTTTCTTGGCTAGGGCCGATTCTCACGGCACAATATTGTGGTGAAATGATTAGGTGATGGCACCCCCAGGACCATGTAAGTATCACTTTTTAGTTACCAACAAGTACTCCTTACCATTACTTAAAAACAGGGTTCTCCTATATCTGAATATGACTAGAATTTTCATAAGTTCATATCTGAAAGCAGATGAAGATTTTTAAGTGATTGATCTGTGACTTGAAATTTTCACCCATAGCAGTTGGTACCAGTCATTTCAAAGTTTGTGATGCTTTAACTAATTTCCTGAAACCATGGTAAGTATGTGAGAAGGTATGCCAAATGGCACTTTGGTAAAGTGTAGTGTCAGGATTGTGGGCAGTTAATTTGTGATGAGTCCATTTTCAGGTCAGTTAAAGAAGGAGAGTATTGGACTCTGTCAAGATGGAAGAGTAGGTAAATGCTGTGCTCACCTCCTCCCATGACTACTTCAAAATTACAACTAAATTATAGAACAGCCATCATTAATAACTACCTGAAGACTAGCTGAACAGAATTCCTATAACTAAGGATATAAAGAAACAGCCATGCCAAGACTGGTAGAAGGGGCAGAGATGTGGAACAAGCAGGTCCCACACCCTCAGTGTGGCAACAAGGAATTGGGAAGAAGAGTTCAGCTATGGAGGCCCACCCCGAAGAGCTAGGCATCTCAGACCCACAGCGGGCTCCCCAGCCTGGGGCACTGGTGCCAGGAAGAGAAGTGCCTGTAACATCTGGCTGTGAAAACCTGTAG
Organism: Rhinolophus sinicus; assembly: GCF_057876585.1. Classification (NCBI taxonomy): domain Eukaryota; kingdom Metazoa; phylum Chordata; class Mammalia; order Chiroptera; family Rhinolophidae; genus Rhinolophus; species Rhinolophus sinicus. The sequence continues at coordinate 42,487,743 of NC_142516.1, read as the reverse complement.
GGATTGTATTCAAGAAAGACAATAGGCTGCTAGAGACTTAGGCATTGCAGGTCTTAAAAGGCCCAAGCACAGATTCACTCAGAGCTCCAGCACAGGGGCAGCAGCTCAAAAAGCAGCAGAGACATAGAAGGAAGAATTAAATTGACTAGCATCAAGGCAAGGGCTGGAAATGCTATAGACACCATTGTTCCTTTGTTGAATTCTGTCCCAACCCAGCCAGCATGCACCAAATCTGAGTTCTGCATTAACCTGCTCTGGTGATACCCTGGGGCCCAACCCAACTCACACACCCAGTAAGAACCTATTTCCATGGTTTTTCTACACAAGCTGATTGTCTAGACTTGCACTGCAGGTGTTCCTAACATTTCTCAAAGGTTCACAAACCCCAAACAAGCAGTGATTGGCCTCAGTGTGCCCTGTACCTCTTGTTAAGCAGCCCCAAACCTGACACTAAGGGAGCCAGCGTTAGTTTACAACATGGCCTCTCCCAGGCACCTCCAAGCCCAGCACAGGTGGCAACCAACCACAGATCATTTTGTAGCTCCTACCAGGTGGCCCCAAGCTATGCACCAGCAAGAGCTGGCCGTGGCCTGCACCGGAGCCCCTCCCAAGAGACCCCAGAACCAAATACCTGGTGGCCAGCTTCAGACAAAACCAGAGCACCACCCAAGCAGCTACACAATCTACACATCTCAACAGCAGACTTGCCAGGCACCAGAGCCACACTAAACTATCTCCCACTCCATGAGGTCAGCCCTTCTCCACACAACAACTCATCCCTATAGTCATGGCCGCTTCTCACAGCCAGTCAGCCTGAGGGTCAATCCCCCCAGTGACATGCCAATAGCAATCAAGGCTAAACCACAACAGGAAGGCCCACACAGGGGACACCTATGGAGTACCCAGTTGAGTGACAAGGGAGACTGCACATTGGGTTCTGCAAGACACCTTCTACATAAGGCCACTCTATCAAGGTCAGTAGGAGATCTACCCAATATATAGAAAGAAACACGAGGAGACAAAGAAATGTTTCTCAAATGAAAGAACAGAACAAAACTCTAGAAAAAGAACTAAACGAAATGGAGACAAATAATCTACCAGATGCAGAGCTCAAAACAATGGTTATAAGGATGTTCAGTGAACTTAAGGTAAGAATAGATAAACTCAGTGAGAGCTTCAACAAAAAAATAGAAAACAAACAAAAAAGTCAGAAATGAAGAGTATATTAGAGGGAATCAACTGATTGTATGAAGCAGACAATCAAAACGGCGATCTGGGAGACAAGGTAGCAAAAAACACCCAATGGAACAGCAAAAGAGGTAAAAATGAATCAAAAAATATATATATATTTTTAAGAGACCTCTGAGACAACATTAAGCATACCAACATTTGCATCACTGGGTTACCAGAAGGAGAAGATGGAGAGCAAGGGATTGAAAACCAATTTGAAGAAATAATGACTGAAAACTTCCCTACCCTGGTGAAGGAAACAGGAAGCGCAGAAACTCTGAAACAAGATGAACTCAAACAAGGTACACACCAGGACACACCATGATTAAAATACCAAAGGTTAAAGACAAAGAGAGAATCTTAAAAGTAGCAAGAGAAAAGCAGTTAGTTATGTACATGGAACTCCCAAAAGATCATCAGCTGATTTCTCAACTGAAATTTTGCAGTCCACAAGGGATTGGCATGAAATATTCAAAGTGATGAAAGGCAAAGACCTAAAACCAAGATTACTCTACACAGCACGGCTACCATTTAAAATCAAAGGAGATATAAATTGCTTCCCAGACAAGAAAAAGCTAAAGGAGTTCATCACCACTAAGACAGTATTACAAGAAAAGTTAAAAGGACTTCATTTGGAAGAGATGATCAAAAATATGCATAAGAAAATATAGGAAAGAAAACAATTCTCACTGATAGGGAAACTCTTGGTAAAAAGCAATAGATTAACCAACTATAAAGCGAGTACAAAGATTAAAAGACAAAAGTAGGAAGATAATGTGTAATTACAACAATAAATTAAGGGATACTCACAAAATCTCACTCATGAAGAATTAAAATATAATGACAAAAATAAACGTGGAGGGTATGTGTAAAAATGGTAGTGATTTTAGAATGTGTTTGAACTTAAGTCACCATCAACTTAAGAGACTGCTATAAACATATATAAAGCACATGGTAACCACAATCCAAAAATCTGCAAGAGATATACAAGAAATAAAGAGAAAGGAACTTGAACATGACAGTAGAGAAACTCATCAACATACATGAGAAGTGAGCAAAAGAATAAGAAAGGAACAGAGAAGAACTACAAAAACAGAAAAAAATTAAAAGCTTATTAAAAAATTAAAACCCTATCAGTAATTACTTTAAATGTAAGTAGACTAAATGTTCCAATCAAAAGACATAGGGTTGCTGAATAGATAAAAAGAAAACAAGACCTGTATATTTACTGCCTATAAGAGATCCACTTCAGATTAAAAGACGTACACAAACTGAATGTAAAGGAATGGAAAAAGATTTTCATGCAAATGGAAACAACAAAAACACTGGGGTAGCAACACTTATATCAGACAAACTAGACCAAAGACTATACGAAGAGACAAAGAAGGACATTTCATAAACATTTATGCATCCAACATAGAAGCACCTAAATATATAATTAATGGCATAATATCAACGACATAAAGGGAGAGATCAACAGTAATAAAGTAATATTAGAGGACTTGAACCCCTCATTGACATTAATGAATAGATCATCCAGACAGATAATCCACAAGGAAACAGTGGCCATAAATGATGCATTAGACCAGATGGACTTAACTGATACACTTAGGACATTTCATCCAAAAGCAGCAAAATGTACAATCTTTTCAAGTGCACATGAAACATTTTCCAAGACAGACCACATTAGGTCACAAAACAAGTTGCAATAAATTTAAGAAGACTGAAATCATATCAAGCATCTTCTCCGATCACCATGGTATGAAACTAGAAATCAATTACAAGAACAAAACTGAAAAATACTCAAACATATGGAGGTTAAATAAATTACACCTATAATATCAATGAGATCAAGAAAGAAATCAAATGATACCTTGAGATAAATGAAAATGAAAACATAACCCAAAATCTATGTGACACAGCCAAAGCAGTTCTAAGAAAGAACTAATAAATGTATTCAGTAAAGTAGCAAGATACAGAATTAATATTCAGAAGTGAGTTGCGTTTTTGTACACCAATAACAAACTATCAGAAAGAGAAATTAAGAAAACAATCCCATTTACAATTGACTCAATAAGAAAAAATACCTAGGAATAATTTAACCAAGGAGACAAAAGACCCATACCCTGAAAACTATAAGACATTGAAGAAAGAAACTGAAGAAAATACAAACAAATGGAAACTGAAGAAAATACAAACAAACATATACCATGCTCGTGGATAGGGAGAATATTAAAATGTCCATACTATGCAAAGCAATGTACAGATTCAATAAAATCCCTAAGAAAATACCAATGACTTTTTTCACCGAATAATTTATATGGAACCTTAAAAGACCTCAAACAGCCACGGCAATCTTGAGAAAGAAGAACAAAGTTGGAGGTATCATGCTACCTGATATCAAACTATACTGCAAGGCCATAATAATCAAAATAGCACAGTACTGGCATAAAAACAGACACATAGATCAGTGGAACAGAACAGAGAGCCCAGAAATAAACCCATGCCTTATATGGTCATTTAATCTATGACAAAGGAGGCAGAACTATACACTGGGGTAAAGAGAGTCTATTCAATAAATGGTGTTGACAAAACTAGACAGATATATGCAAAAGAATGAAACTGGACCACCTGCTTACTCCATATACAAGAATGAACTCAGAATGGATTAAAGGCTTAAATGTAAGATCCAAAACCATAAAACTCCTAGAAGAAAACTTGAGCAGTAAACTCTTTGACATCATTCTTAGTAATATATTTTTGGATGTTTCCTTAGGCAAGGGAAAGAAAAAAAAATAAATGGGACTATATCAATCTAAAGAGTTTTTGCACAGTGAAGGAAATCATCAACAAAACAAAAAGACAACCTAGCTAATGGGAGAAGATATTCATCAATGATACATTGGATAAAGCCTTAATATCCAAAATACATAAGCAACTCATACAACTGAACAAACAATCCAACTGAACAAACAATCCAATTAAAAAATGGACTTGAATAGACATTTCTCCAAAGAGGATATACAGATGGCCAATAGACATGTAAAAAGATGCTCAATATTACTAATCATCAGAGAAATACTAATTAAAACCATGAGATACCATCTCATCTATGTCAGAAAGGCTTTTGTCGATAAATTAACAAGTCTTGGCAAGGATGTGGAGAAAAAGGAACCCTCACACACAGTTGGTGAGATTGTAAATTGGTGCAGCCACTTATGGAAAACAGTATGGAGATTCCTTGAAAAATTAAAAATAGAACTACCGTATAACCCAGCAATTTCACTTCTGGATATTTATCTGAAGAAATCCACACTAATTCAAAAAGATACATGCACTCCTATATTCATTGCAGCATTATTTACAATCACCAAGATATGGAAGCAACCTAGGTGTCCATAGACAGACAAATGGATAAAGAAATTGTACGTATATACAATGGAATATTACTCGGCCGTAGAAAAAATGAAATCTTGCCGTTTGTGACAACATGGATGGACCTCAAGAGTATTTTTTTAAGTGAAATAAGTCAGAAACACTATGATTTCGCTTATATGTGGAATCTAAAAAACAAAATAAATTAACAAAACAGAAACAAACTCATAGATACAGAGAACTAATTGATAATTTTCAAGGAGGGGATTGGGGGGATGGGTGGAAAAGGTGAAAGGGATTAAGAAGTACAAATTGGCAGTTATAAAAATAATCATGGGTATGTAAAGTACAGCACAGGCAACGTAGTTAATAATATTGTAATAACTATGGTGTCAGATGGGTATTAGACTTATCAGGGGGATGACTTTGTAAGGTACATAAATGTTTAATCACTATGTTCTACACCTGAAACTAATATAATATTATATGTGAACTGTAATTGAAAAAAAATTTTAAAGCAAGGGAACGGTAACCACAAATTTCAGAGTTTACTTCTAAAAGTGAAGAAGAAAAATAAGTACGTGGCAGATCCAAAAGAATCAGAAACACTCACATTCTGGGTGATGGGTTCATGGATGTTCATACTATTATGCTTTCTTATGTTATATATTCTGTGTAGTCTCAGATGTTACATATTACCATTATAAAGACCATTAAATTTGTAAAAGAAAGAGAGAAAGAGAAAGAAAGGGTATTTTTTTTCTTTTTAAATTTTCTTGGGGTGACAATTGTTAGTAAAATTGCATAGATATCAGGTGTACAATTCTGTAATACATTATCTGTATCTCACATTGTGTGTTCACCACCCAGAGTCTGACTCTGGGAAGAAAGGGTATTATTGATGGCTCACCAGGCTTTTCAAACCACTTGGCAAGTTCATTTAGGATGTGCTATTTATTCTCTTTCAACTGTCATATTTCAATGATTCTAAGACAACCTGTTTTACATTTTATCATCTCTGAAATCATACGCATCTTATAATTCATGGCAGGTCACAACTGCTTTTGACCTAGCAGGTTGATGTGACATAGTTGTCATTGCCTGTGAATATAGTCACAGAGATGTCTGGTCAACTGACGCATACTGTTACTACTACTCGCATTGAATTTAATTCCAGTTCAAAATTGCTTCAAAAAAATTGTTCAATATTCAAAGGAAAGTTACTGCACATGCACAGAAACAAAACAGCATGTTATATAAGTTTTAAAAAATACTTTCAATAAGCATAAAATTAAAATTCTAATTTGTATGTGAATATTGTGTCAGCATTTAATAAAAATCATTTTTGCCATGGTAGTACTTAAAATAGTGGTGCATCTTAAATCCAGTGTCTTAGAGCCAATGAAATATAGTATAAACGACTGTATACTCTCTGCTATAGGTAATTCTAAAAATAAAAATTCCTTGATTATTATTGATTTCTAATTTATTCTTTTTTCTAATCTTTTTTTTTTTTTCCTTTCACAAATGGATACCAATCACATTTCCCGTTGGACTGCAATATCTCTCCTTGAAAAACAATGCTGTTGACTGAAATCACTTTGGGTGGACCAAATTTCCTCCTTGTTGACTGCTCCTGAATGATCTCTTCCAACCCCTCAATCTGCCTCTCTGGCCAATCAAAACCTTCTTCCGTGTGTGTACATCATGCTGCTCTCGTCCTCAACTCCCCCTCTCTCTTGCTGACTTCCTGGAAAAGCAACGGAAGAGTCCTGGGCGGAAGGAGGCTTCTGTATGCTAGTGAAAAAGAATAATCTGTGCCAACGGAAGGTTCTTCAACAACTTTGCTGCAAAACATGTACATTCCAAGGCTGAGCTGCCATCCTAGATTTCTTTGTTCCTGTAGACTTATAGATTACTCCATATTATTATTAAAAAGAAAAAAAAAAGAAAAAAGCAAAAAAAAAAAAAGCAAGCCACCTCTCTCTTTCTTGCTCTCTTTTTCTCTCTCTCTCAAATTTGTGCAGGGAGATGGTGAACTGTTTTGTCAGAACTTAAATGGAAAAAAAAATAATAAACCTACAACAAGCCTACCTTTTATAACTGGGTGTTTAGTGCTAAACAGCCAGGACCACAGAGACAGTATTGTATGACCAAAGCATTCGATGCCAAAATTTGACGTTAAAGTAATGGTTTGATTTCCTGCCCTGGTTTTGAAGGTCCATGTTTTCCCTTTTGCATTACTTGCTTGTTTCCCCCCTTTGAGACGCCTAAAAATACCTTTCAAAAAAATCACAAGTGTAGACATAGATCAAAATGAAACAAAAAGCTCTTCTTGCATTAGTCATCTTCCATACTTGAGTCCATCAATGGGGGAAATGGCAGAAAACTGGACCTAAGGGCATTAAGAACATCCCGTAGAGTTGTGTTCTGTGTCATTTGTCTTAGTTTTTCACAGTTGAACATTGAAACTTTCCACACATAATTGACTTCATGCATTATGTAGTTTTGGCATTATGCTCACTTGATAAGTCTGCTCCACTGGTTTCATCAGATAGACTTGCTGCTACTGGCTTTTCCATTGTAGATTGGGTTATTTTACATGTAGCTGGTCAAATGGGATCACTCTGCATAGTCAAATTGGTGATGGATAGAATGCAAAGTTACACAAAATAGCGAGACGGGTCCACCTCCCCTGAAGTCCAGAGTGTTCACTTCGTAGTCCCTGCACAATCTCTTGGTGCTATCTAGCCATTATCCCCATAGCATTTTTTAAAAGGCCATCAGAAATTCCATTTGTTGTGGTGGGAAGCATTTTGGATTTGATGTAGGAAATTTTTTTCCTGGAGTCAAAACTTTCTAAAAGGTCCTGTATTTTTTAAGAAATGGAATTTATTTAAATAATATTTAAGCTCGTGCCCACATTGGCCGGGCCACATTTTTCAATGGTGCTTATTAGAAGTTTTTTCATCTTCTCATTTTCAGAAAATAAAACTGGAAATTGAATATGGGCGGCATGACTGTACCCTCCTGGTTCTGTTATTTTCCCACTCCTCTATCCTTCTATAACTGTGCTCTGTTACACCTGTACACTGAATGTCATTGAGATCATCTGTTTTCTTGGAAATGTCTTCCCTGGTTTTCTATGACTCCTTAAACACATCCTGGAATTTAGCAGACCGAATTATGCAAAAACTATTTTGGATCAGTGGTCAAAAATGAGGAAGCCTGATAGATCTTTTTACCAATTCTGACTTTCTCTGTTTAGAGAAGGCTAGACTAATCAAGTTTCCTCATATTTTCATATCAAAGCTCCATTGGTGACCTCATTTGCTTCGGGTGTGACTAGCCATCTCACAGCCTTTATTTTCACTTCCACAATGTCACTGGCCTCACAACTGAGAAGAGGAATGGTATCAATAAAGATTATCCTAGGAAAGAGCTGGGACATACATGCTAAGGTCCCCATCTAAGCAACAAGCTAGGAAAAAGCCTACCTTGAAAATATTCATTCCCAGACATCAAAGTTAGCATCCAACCCAAGGTGAATAATAAATAAGTAAATAGTTTAATGAACTTCTTACTTAGCATTGGAGAGGTAATGAGTCACATAATGATTTATAAGTAACTAAGGAATCAACTGATTTGCTGGGAAGTTTTCCTCTTCCTAACACCGCAGGCCCTTCTGACCTAAAGAAAGCAAGTTAATCCTGGGTACGGCATATAGAGTCATCCATTTAAAGACACAGTCTTTAAATGGACAAATGTAAGCACAAGCCTAAAGCAAGTTCAAGCAGGTGGCAAAACCAGATTTGCCTGCGAAGGAATCCATTTAATGAACCATCCCATAATATTTCAGGCACAAAGTTACTATAATAGGAAAGATAAAAATGATGTGTGTGTTCTTAGAGAAATAGCCATCAATATGACAGCCAAGTTCATCAGCTCCACCAATGTGTGTTCCATTTCCCACTGACCATCAGGTGCACATCATGGAAATACTGGTTTAACTACTAGTGTGTTACTGCCTCGTTTCTCTACAGAATATTATTAACTAGAACATAATGCTTTCAAAGTTTAAGTTAATGTTATATATTATGTATAAATATATATATTCATAATGAGATATATGTAATGGATAGTACAAAGTTTGGAGACATAACAAATGCTCTAACCGTCTAGAGACAAAAGTCCTATCGTCTGTTTTCTTTTGTCTTTTTATTCTTAATTAGTGATCCATTGTTAAATCCAAATCCACTTTTACTGAAAAATACTGTACATGTGTAAAATGTTCAGTTGTTTTTTTGTAAAATATAGTAGAACGGTTGTAATTGATACTGGCCAAAATCAATGTTATTCCATATTTTATTTTTTCTATTAAATTAACCTAAGTTCCTGTTTATTTGATCTGTCGATACCCATGTGTAAACACCTCTGAAAGGGTGAGGTAATGAGAAACTTCTGTTTCCACATAGAAGCTGAATATGAAGGAAAGGGCAGGGAGGAATGAAGCATCTAAAAAAAGTTGGAAAAGAAAAGGTGAGCAGAGGTGGGAATTGAAAAGGAGGGGAAAAGTAACAGCAGTATATGAAAGGAACAGTCTAGGTTTGGTCATGAATGTATATAAAATCCTATTTTTAGAAAGGTTGTGAAAAACTTCTATAAAAGCTTTGTACAGTTTCTATCGGATTGTGCAGATGCCATCTCCATGTATCAGCCTTCTGGGCCTGCTTCTTTCCCTGGGCTTCCCCAGGCTGTGGAGAACAGTGTATAGAGAGGTGGGTACCACGGGGCTGGGCACGAGTTGGTGTGAGTGTGAACACTGTTAAAAGATGGCCTTGTACAATTTAATGATATCCTGTATAAAACTGACCGTGGCTGTATCCCTGGATGCCTAGAAGATGCCTTTGTCTAAAACAAATCTCCAGTACCTACTACAAGGTAGGACTGAATAGTTAGAAAAAGACACACACACACTCAAATGGATTATAGATCTTTTTGAGCCCTGCTTGAGCTGCAGTCTCTAGCTTTGAAGATTCAGTGCCCTGCCTTCTGGGAAAAGAAATGAGAAATCAGCAAAAGCAACAAACAAATTGAGTTCCAATTAGGTTTAAAGATCTGGGGATAAAGACCTAAGAGAGAGCCTCTGCTGTCGTTAAATCCCATTATAGGGATGGAGAGAAACTAATCTTATTGACCACGTGCTGTGTGCTTCACAGTATTGGAATACAGAGTATATATGTACTGATGGAAACATATCCTCTCTTAATTCTCACAAAAACTCTAGAGCAGAGGTCCATGCATTATCCTCTGCTTACAAATAAAAAGCTGAGGCATATGGACTTAAGTTGAGATTATGTAGCCCAACTCAATAATAAAATTTAACTGTAAGACAACAGTAAGTAGTGAATTCAAAACCTAGAATGGGACACTAAGTTATTAACTTCAGACAGGCAGAAATTCCTTTGAATTGGACTGTTCAGGGTGAGTTTCCTAGAGCAAGTGGAACTAGAATTGGATCTAGGAGGATGGGTAAGGCTTAACTAAGCAGATGTGCGGTAATAACATTGCCAGCAAACTTGTTGCATAAGAGATGTTCAGGGAAGCAAGTGAGTTGTTTTCATGGTTTTAATTAGTCCATTGCTACAAAGGACAATGAGTCAACATTTGATAGATTCATCAAGAAGAATCTACATTGTTATACTTTCCAGAAGATTGTGTACCCATCCTCCTCAACTTCCATACCAGTGAAAGACCTTGGTAATAATCAATATAATCTATGGATGGATTGGAATTTTCTTACTCTGCCCCACCCCCCAGCATCAGGGACTTATCCTCATGCTGCTGATTCCTGTCAGACTCATTGTTTTCCACTCAATAGTCTACCCTTCATGTTCAGGAACTCACAAACTGAGTGCTTGGTAGAGAAGAGGAGGTGAATATTGTAGTAACTACTAAATTAAAATTCCTCAGTCAAGTGATCAGCACTGTAGGCACATCTGAGCATGGAAATATTTAACACCTTATCCCCCTCATGTAAAACGAATGTCATGTAGCTAAAACATAAGTCGGCATGCATTCTTAACTGCTTTCATATTATTGTTCAGCTTCACTCAAAGGGCAATGACAGACAGCAGCTTGACGAGTATGGGCAAAATTGGAGGCAATTTTAAATTGGCCTGGCCAGTTCAACACTCCCTCCTTCCATCATCTAATACAAAATAGCAAGGGCACACGAAGGCCAGCTACAGCTTGACCTCGGCACAAGCTGAGCCCTGGACCCCAAATTCAATATGTCTCGACAATGTATAAACCTGCTTCTCTTCCCTGGTTGACATCCATTTCCAAATGTTATATTTGTCACAAACCCATGAAATTTGAATTTCTCAGCAGAATATTTTGGAACCATTGACAAATTTATCAGGGCACAGCCAGAATGGACTTAATTTCACTGTAGCTTGTTGGGGCTACTTGGAACCTAGAAGTGAGGCTGTAATCCATATATTATGTCTCCTCTGCATCATGAGAGGTGAAAATCGGGTCCAGAGTCAATTCCTGGACAAGAAGGATGCGGTTATGCAGCATCACTAAGTCTCATAGGGCCAGTCTGGGACCTGGGAATGCCAGCAGTTCCTTCCCACTTTATACCTTCAAGTGACTTAGAAAGATGTTTGACTGTCTTATTACTGAAGGATTTTCTTACAAGGTCTTCTCTAAAGGGCCATTGTTTGGGGGCAGTTGTTGCTTTTTCAGGGCCAGGTGTCAGGCAACAAAAGATATTTTGCATCCCCACTCACTAGAAATTACTAGAAACATTCCCTAAGGCCTGAATTCTAAGACCTTTTCGCATTTTAGAAAAGAACACATTATTTTAAGAATACAGTGTTTTAAGGCTGACAAGAGTTTTACTAAAATAACTTTATTTAATTTGGCCCACACAAAAATCAAAGGCCTATAGAGATGAACTCTCTGATGCAAGATTCACAGCTAGTAAAAGGGAGTGGCGGGGATTCAAGCCCACACAGCATCAAACTTCTGCACAACACTGCCTCCCCTTTTTAAGAGTGCCAGAGAATAAACAAGTCCATATTGCATATGTTACAAGGCAGGGAGTAAGAGTCTTTTCCCAAGTGCAGATAGAAAGGGCATTGTATATCTGGACTTGGCTTTTTCTCCTTCTGAGCTCAAATTAATGCTTCCATAAATAAACACTGAGTCCCTGTCGTATACCAAGCTTTGAGGTGCTTCTTGCCCGCTTCAACCTTACAGTCTAATGGAGGACGAAGACACAAAAACACATGGTTATAATATGAAACTATTTAAGTGCCTTCAAAGGGTCATAAAAAATATTGTTGGGAATCCAGAGGAAGAAGCAGCTCGTTTACCAATTAAGTACTAAAGGTTCTCTGCCTTTGCACTACAAGCTTTCCAAGGGCATCCAAAAGTAGCTTGAAACATTTTTTTAAAAAATCATTTTAGTCCCCTGTAAAATGAACAAAAATCAATGATTTTTTTCATTAAATATCTACAAAATGCAACATGTCAAACTAGCCAATTGCAACTCTTAAAGAATATATATGTGTGTATACATATATATATGTATACACACATACACACACACACACACATATATATATATATATATTCACACATGCATACATACATATATATATACCTTCCTGGTTCTTTCCTCAAGATTCCCTCCTGTAGATTCAAATAGCTACTTGACATTTCCCTTCAGAAGTCTACGAGGCATTTCAAAATTAACATGTCCAAAATAGCCTTCAGACTCTCCAGTCCCCTAAACATTATCACCAAATGTCTGCCATCACAGTAAATGGCATTATAATTCATCCACCCAATTGCTCAAACCTAAAATTTAAGATTATTTTTTTTCGCCCCCAAATCCAATCCGTTAGCAAGGTTCCTTTAATGACACCTCTACCATGTATCTCTAAAGGGTCTACTCCCCACTTCATAGTTGGAATTCTGGGTCAAACCACCATCATCTCCAGCCTGTATTACGGCAGGAGCCTCCTAACTAGGCTCCCTGCTTCTCTTCCTGTCCTTCCCTCTTTTCTCTTTTTCCTCTCCTTCTCCATCCATTCTCTACATGGATAGCAGAGAGTGCTATTACAAATTCAAAATCAGATTTCACCTCTGCCTATTTACTCAGAATAAAATCTGACCTCTTTACATTAGATCTTCTGACCTCTTCGCATGCCCTCTTCCCCCTTCTCCTCATGTTCTAGTCATACCAACTTTCTTTTTATTCTTCAAACATAACCAACTTGTTTGTGCATCAAAACCCCTGCTCTTCACATGGCTGGTTTCTTATCATCCTATAGGTCTTAATTCAAAAACCACTTCCTTGGAAAGCAGCTCCCTTCATCACTCACCCCACATCTGCCAACCTTTGGTCTTTTCACAGCACTTATCACAACATGACATTCTATGGTTCATTTACTTATTTATTGTCAGTCTCTCCCACTATAACATCAGCACCATGAGAGCTGGGGCTTTGTCCATCTTGTTCACAGTTTATCTTATATAGCTAGCACAGTGCCTTGCTTAATAAATATTTGTAGAATGAATGAATAAAAAGACGTAAGAGAGAAATGGCATTTGACCAGAGTCTTGAAAGATAAGCAGGAATTCGTAAATCAAAGAAGGCAAGGATGTTGAGGAAGGAATCTCGAGAGATAAGAGACAAAAAACCCTCCATGGGTTTATGAACTGAGATGGCAGAGAGTGGGCAGGATAGGCAGCTGGAGGGAGAAGATGGAAAGATGACTGAGGTCAACTTGTAAAGGAGCTTGGATGGGTTGTTGCCCTTCCTCCACCTCCCTGTTATCCTTGCCATCAACCCTCCTTTCAGAGAGGTTAACTGACTTATTCAAGGACCCCATCAAGTCAACCCATGGCCTCCTGTCAACATATTTGAGAAGCATTCATTCAGACAGAATGCTTCTGTCCCCAGAGAATTAATTGATGGCTACACTGAGCCAACTAAATGAAAGGACAGGGTACCAAGCAGAGCTCAGCTATCAGATGAACTCACATATATGGGAGGCAGCCCATAGCTTCTCTTAGCAGTGGTATCCATGACCAGAGCAATAAATTTGGCAAGCTTAGACTTGGGAACAAGGGCCTGCTCAGAATTTTCTTTTCTTTCTAAGACAAAATCTCCTGAGTTGTCCTTACCAGAGAAGAGCAAAAGGGAAGGAAGTGATACACTAGTATCTCACATCCCAAACAATGAAAACAATACTAACAACTCCCATTTTGGAGTACTTCCTATGTGCTAAACACTGTGCTAAATGCTTTATATGGGTTTTTTTCATTCAAGACTCCTAATAGCTTAATTTTATCCTCTTTCTACAAATGAGGAAGCAAATGAGATAAATGTGTGAGGCACCCCAGTAGTAAATGGAAGAGCTGGGATTAACTTAAACACAGACAATCTGATATCAGAGTCTCCAGAAGGAGAAATATAACAGCCAGGAAGATGTGTCAAAACAACCTGCAGCCATGACCATGGAGCTTGCATCAGGGTCTTAGTGGCTCTCCATATCCACAGATTCTGCATCCACAGATTCAACCAATCAGGAATTGAAGATATTTTAGAAAAGTTATGTTGTTGCTGACATGTACTACGTAGTTTGGCCTATGATGGTTACATCTGTACTGAACATGTACAGAATTTTTTTTCTTGTCATTATAAGTAATCTAGAGATGATTTAAAGTATACCAGAGAATGTGTGTAGGTTATATGCAAATACTACATCATTTTATATAGGGGACCTGAGAATCCACTGATTTGGGTATCTGGGGGTTCCTGGAACCAATCCCCCGTGGATATCGAGGGACAACTATATATATTTTAGCTGACGATACACGGTCCAGGGTTCATGTTACCTCTTATGAATACAGCAATGTCCACCCAAGGTTACACACCATGGCCACATGGTGCTTTGTGTGACCAAGCTAGGATTCAATATCAATATCATTAGAATTAGTAGCGACCAATGGGCCCTGTGAGCAAAAGAAGTCAGAATGGACCTAAGAGAAATGAGGCAGTGGCTGTTAAGAAATGAGGATGTGATGCCTCCTTTTGTGCAAATTTGTCTTTGTCTGGGAAACCATCATTTGCATTCTCTCGCCCCAGATGAAATGAAGAAATAGAATGGAGATACAGGGAACATGGAGAAACATTACAATGCTGAAGTCATCACATAATAGAAATTCTGTGAGCTTCTTTGACAAATCTGGTAAAACATAAATTTTTTTCCAGGTGGTATTAAACAGGATTTTCTTGCCACATGAATCATAACTGTTACAATAAAATAAAAGTTAAACTTTAAGAAAATGTAAGGCTTTTTAGTATGTATAGGAATGTGATTTTAAATTGACTTGGGTCATAAGAGCCACAGATATGACAGAAAGCAGAAGACATTTTGACCGTCTTCTCTCCCACTCCCATATCTGATCCATCAGCAAGTCAAGACAATTCTACCTCCAAAATATATCTTAGATCCATTTTCTGTCCCTCACCTTTATTGTCCCTAGCTTACTTCTCACAATCCTGGGTCAAGCTGCTTCTAACCCGGGCTGTTGCAACACCACCTAATTAGCCTCACTGAATATACACCCTTTGTGTCCACACTCCACTGGTCCTCACCTTCTTCCTCCAATCTACTATACACAGCAGCCAGAGTGCTCTTTTTAAAAACTCAAAGCTCACAAAAGACTCCACTGTATAAAACCCTCCCATCGCTTCCCATTTCACTAGGATAAAGTTGAAATCCTTTCCATGGCCATCAAGGCCATGGTCAATCTGACCCATCCCAACTCTCAAATCCATCTCATGCCATTCTCTCCCTCTCTTCATATTTTCATCCACACTGAATTTCCTTGATTTGTCTACTCTGCTTTGTGCCTTAGACTTTCCCACATGCCTGCTTTAATACTATCCCATTCCTAATCATCTATACCTGGCTAATATTTATTTATCATCTGGACCTCAGTTTAAATGTCACTTTTTCATTTCCTGATCCTTCTAGACAAAGTTAGATCTCCTTATTATAAGCTCTCATAGAAGCCTCTACTTTACTTTCATATCAATTATATTATAAATATCTAGTCAATTGTAGGAGTACTTATTTGATGTATGTAATTCTCACCACAAAGTTTGCTCCATGGGGGCAAAGTCTATAACTGTCTTACATCTCATGAATCTAGCAGAATGTCTCTTATAGAAATAGGTACTTGACAACTCTTTGATCAATAGATGAATAAATCAATGAATGAATAATTGAGTGAACTGAGTAAGTGACAGGAAGAAAGAGCCCTGGCCCCGACACTGAGACAGCTAAGTTCTAATCTTGATTCTGTATAACTTCAGTATAGCCCTCCATGTGTCTATCCGTCAGTTTCCCCATCTGCAACATCATCTCTGTGACCCTTCCAGCCGTTCTATTCAATGTCAAAAGAAAATCCCAGGAGGTTTTATGGCTAGTCTATCACTAGCCCTAAAACACACACAAAACCTCCACACAAACTCCATAAAGTTAATGCTTTAAGATCTTGCCATGAAAAGTATGCAGTAGCAACAGAAGCTGGGAGTTGGATATTGTGGTAGCAGAGTTCTAAAGTGTCCCAAGAGTCCCATCTACAAGTTATTCACTGCTGTGAAGGGACTCTGCAGATGGAATTAAAGGATATTATCAACTGACTTTAAAATGAGATCATCCACATGGGCCCAAGGTAGAGTCAGTCAGAAAGATGCAGTGGAAGGAGGCAAGGATGGCATGAGGCAGAGAAGGGGATCAGAGAGATTCAAGAAGTGAGAAAGGTTTAACACACAGTTACTGGCTTTGAAGATACAGGAAGGGTGCCATGAGCCAAGAAATGCATGGAGCCTCTAGAAGCTGAGAACAATTCCCCAGCCAACAGGTGACAAGGAAACAGGGAACTCAGTCCTGAATTCTGCCATCAACATGAATGTACTTGGAGCAGATTCATCCCCGGAGCCTCCAGAAAGAATGTAACCTGAGACACCTTGATGTCAACATTGTAAAACCTGGAGAAGTAGCTAAGCTACACTGCGCCCAGGCTTCTGACCTACAGAACTCTGAGAAAATAAGTACAGGTATTGTTAAGTCACAAAATTCATGGTAACTTGTTACAGCAATAGAAAACTAATACATATTAGCTTATCTGCCTGACTCCTGCCTGAGGGGCAGGCTTCTAATTAAATACATACAAAAGGGCCCGCTGTAATCTTCACCAGACCTTGGAGGGTGGTTGTTATCTTAGTGGTCTTCCTCTGCCACCTCCAGAATGCCAGTATCTCCCAGAGGGGAGCTTTTACATATGTCTGGTGCCCCTCTTTTTGTGGCTGCAGCCCAAAGTACACCCCTTGATCACCTTGATCACCTAGCTCTGATGGCAAGCAGGGCTTGTGTTCCTAGGTCCAAGGGACTGTAATAAACAGACAGTTATTGATTGTCTACCATCCCCAGGGTACCTGTACAGACAGCAGACTGAAACACCCCCCCAGTATTTCTGTGAAAGAAGCCTATATGTTTGTTTGGAGCTTTCCCCTGAGGGGCAGGCTTCTGGTTTGACATCTAGGGGGCTTACTTAGATGCACAACTGGGATGGAGGCTGATGGACGCCATCTTTGCACTCTCCTTCTGCCCCACTCCAAGTGGTTAGTACTTCAGGGTTAAGAACTTGTATACTTGTTGGTGCGCTGATTTTTATTCCTACCACCCAGGGGATATCTCTAGATAGCCTGGCTCTAGCAGCCAATGGGACGTATGCTTGCAGTCCCACAAAACTGTATATATTTGCATACATTAAAAGCTGTTGCCTGAGCTTTTAAAGCTCAGGTCTGGCTTTTGGATCTGGCTTCTATTCACCCTGAATCTAGGTGCTGCCTGAAATCCTCCCTTTTGAGATAGTGACAGTTCTTGGCACACCCAAAACTACTGGGATCCAGTAAAAATAAAATATGCAGCTTGAATAATCACAAAGAATCGAGAGACAACCAAGAGCTAGATCAGGGCTGAATAATGTTAATCTCCTCTGCAAGGCCACCTCTTCAAGACTGGGAGAGGTGGCTGATTTATCATATGACTAGAAACCAACACAGAGAATCAAGGAAAATGAAGAAACATAGAAATATGTTCCAAATGAACCACAACTAACTCCACAAATGACACATGCAAAGGGCAGACTGGCTGGCACCATACCCCTGCTAATGTGACTCCCACTCCATGGGGACAGCCCCTGCGTAACAACTTGTACACTATAGTCACGGCCAGCCCTCATACCAGTCAGCCTAGGTATTAAACCCACCCACCGATATGCCAACACCAACTGAGGCCGAACTACAACAGGAGAGAGAAAACAACCCACACAGGGAACACCACTGGAGCACCCAGGTCAGGTGACCAGGGAGACTGAGCAGGGAGGCTCCGCAAGACACCCTGTACATAAGGCCCACATTATCAAGGCTGGTAGATCTACCTAATACACAGAAAGAAACACAGGGAGCCAGCCAAATGAGGACACAAAGAAAAATGTCCCAAATGAAAGAACAGGTCAAAAATCAGAAAAAGAACTAAACAAAATGGAGACAATCTACAGAGCTCAAACACTGGTTATAAGGATGCTCAATGAATTTCAGGCAAAAATAGATTAACTCAGTGAGAACTTCAACAAAGAGACAGAAAACATAAAAAGAACCATTCAGAAATGAAGAATACAATAACTGAAATAAAGAAAACACTAGAGAAAAACAACTGCAAAGTAGATGAAGCAGATGATCAAATCA
The DNA here is from genome assembly GCF_057876585.1 of Rhinolophus sinicus. Lineage (NCBI taxonomy): Eukaryota > Metazoa > Chordata > Mammalia > Chiroptera > Rhinolophidae > Rhinolophus > Rhinolophus sinicus. The sequence continues at coordinate 42,469,295 of NC_142516.1, read as the reverse complement.
GCAATCTGGAAGTCAAGGTCGCTGAAAACACCCAATTGGAACAGCAAAAGGAAGAAAAAAAAATGAAGTTAATTTAAGGGACCTCTGAAATAACATCTAGCATACCAACATTTACATCATAAGGATACCAGAAGGAAAAGAGTGAGCAAGTGACTGAAAATTTATTTGAAGAAATAATGACAGAAAACTTCCCTACACTGGCAAAAGACACAGAGAGTCTCAAACAAGATAAACCCAAAGAAGCCCACACCAAGACACATCATAATTAAAATGCCAAAGGTTAAAGACCAAGAAAGAATCTTAAAAGAAGCAAGAGAAAAGCAGTTAGTTGCATACAAGGGAGCTCCCATAAGAATGTCAGCTGATTTCTCAACAGAAGTTTTGCAGGCCAGAAGGGAATATTTTCCCTTTGAAAATATTCAAAGAGATGAAAGGCAAAAACCTAAACCAAGATTGCTCTAGCCAGCAAGGCCATCTTTTAGAGCTAAAGGAGAAATGAAAAGCTTCCTAAACAAGAGAATAAAACTAAAGGAGTTCATCACCACTAAACCTGTATTACAAGAAATGTTAAAGGGACGTCTTGTAGAAGGAATGATCAAAAATATGAAAAAGAAAATATAAGAAAGAAAACAATTCTCACTTTCAAAGACACTTATAAAAGCAGTGGCTCAACCAACAATAAAGCTAGTACAAAGGCTAAAGGCAAAAGTAGGAATACTATGTATAATTACAACAATAAAGAAAGAGATACACAGCACACAGACAATTAAAAAATAATGGCAAAAACAAATGTGGAGGGTGTAAATAAAAATGGTAGTGATTTTAGAATGTGAATTTAAGCAACCATCAACTTAAAATAGACTGTTATAAACATAGCATGTTATATATATGAAGCACATGGTAACCATAATCCAAAAATCTAGAAGAGATATGTAAGAAATAAAGAAAAGGAATCTGAACACAACACTATAGAAAATCATAAACATGCTAGAGAAAAAAGCAAGAGAGTAAGAAAGGAACAGAGAAAAACTACAAAAACAATCAGAAAACAATTAATAAAATAGCAATAATTACATACCTATCAATAATTACTTTAAATGTAAATGGACCAAATGCTTCAATGAAAAGACATAGGGTGTCAAAATGAGTTAAAAAAACACACACACACAAAAAAAACACACCATACATATGCTGCCTATGAGAGATCCACATCAGGTCAAATGACAGACACAGACAGATGAAAAAATATGTTTTATGCAAATGAAAATAAGAAACAATCTGGGGTAGCAATATTTATGTCAGACAAAATAGACTTTAAAACAAAGGCTATTACCAGAGACAAAGAAGAGCATTTCATAACGATAAAGGGTTCAATCCAATGAGAAGATATGACTCTCATAGACATCACACACACAACATATGAGCACCTAAGTACATGAAGCAAATATTGACAGACATAAAGGGAGAGATTGACAGTAATAGTAATAATAGGGACTTTAACACACCATTGACATCAATGGATATATCATCTAGACAGAAAAATCAGTAAAACAATGGCCTTACATGACACATTAGGCCAAATGGACTTAACTGATATATTTAGGACATTTCACCCAAAAGCAGCCGAATATACATTCTTTTCAAGAGCACGTGGAACATTTTCCAAGATAGATCTCATTAAACTGCAAAACAGGTCTCAATAAATTTTAAAAAATTGAAGTCACATCAAGCATCCTCTCTGATCACAGTGATATGAAACTAGAAATCAATTAGAAGAAGAAAACTGAAAAACACACAAACACAGGGAAGCTAAATAACATGTAATAAACAATGAATGGGTTACTAACAAGATCAAGGAAGAAATCCAAAGATACCTTGAGACAAATGAAAATGAAAATGAAAACAAAATGACCCTAAGTCTATGAGACACAACCAAAGCAGCTCTAAGAAGAAAAATTATAGCAACATATGCTTACCTCAAGAAGAAAAATCTCAAATAATCAATCTAAACTTACACTAGAAACTAGAAAAAGAAAAACAAAGCCCAAAGTAAATAGAAGAAATAATAAAGATCAGAGCAAAACTGAATCTTAAAAAAAAAAAAGATAGAAAAGATCAATGAAACCAAGATCTGCATCATTGAAAAGATAACTAAAATTAACCTTCAGCTAGACTCATCATCAAAAAAAAAAAAAAGAGAGAGAGGGTCCAAATAAATAAAATCAGAAATGTAAGACAAGACGTGATAGCAAACACCACAGAAATAGGATTATCAAGAAATATTATAAATAAGAAATATGTGCCAAAAATTGGACAACCTGGAAAAAATGACAAATTCCTAGAAACATAAAATCTTCCAAGACTGAATGAGGAAGAAACAAAAATCTGAACAGACTAACTACTAACAAAATCAAATCAGTAATCAAAAACAACCCCCCCAAAAAACGAAAGTCCCAGACAACATAGTTTCACAGGTGAATTTTACCAAACATTCACAAAAATTAATATTTATCCTTCTCAAACTATACAAACAAAATTGAAGAGGACAGTAGGCTCCAAACTCATTTTATGAGGCCAGAATTACCCTGATACCAAAAGCAGAAGGCATTTAAAAAAAAAAAAAAAAAAAATTATAGGCCAATATTCTATAAACATAGATGCAAAAATCCTCAACAAAACGTTAGCAAACCAAATTCAGCAATACATTAAAAAGACCATACATGGCCAGCCTGGTGTCTCAGGTGGTTGGAGCTCCATGCTCCTAACTCCGAAGGCTGCTGGTTCGATTCTCACATGGGCCAGTGGGCTCTCAACCACAAGGTTGCCGGTTCAACTCAAGTCCTCAAGGGATGATGGGCAGCGCCCCCTGAAACTAAGACTGAACACAGCACCTTGAGCTGAGCTGCCACTGAGCTCCAGGATGGCTCAGTTGGTTGGAGCACCTCCTCTCAACCACAAGGTTGCCTGTTCAACTCCCGCAAGGGATGGTGGGCTGCGCACTCTGCAACTAGCAACGCCAACTGGACCTGGAGATGAGCTGCGCCCTCCACAACTAAGATTGAAAGGACAACACTTGACTTGGAAAAAAAGTCCTGGAAGTACACACTGTTCCCCAATAAAGTCCTGTTCCCCTTCCCCAAAAAAATCTTTAAAAAAAAGAAAGAAAGGACCATACACAAAGATCAGGTGGGATTTATTCCTGTGATGCAAGGTAGGTTTGATATCCACAAATCAATTAATGGGATACACCACGTAAACAATATGAAGGATAAAATTCATCATATGACCATACCAATAGATACAGAAAAGGCACTTGACAAAATCAGCATCTATTTATGATAAAAACTCTCATCAAAGCAGGGATAGAGTGAACATATCTCAATATAATGAAGGCCATATATGACAAACATACAACATCATATTCAATGACGAAAAGCTGAAAGCATTTTCTTTAAGATCAGGAACAAGACAATCATATGCACACTCACCATTTTTATTCAACATAGTATTGGAAGTCCTCGCCGTAGCAATCGGACAAGAAATAAAAGGCATCCAATTTGGAAAGAAGTCATCTGCAGATGACATGATTCTATACAGAGAAAACCCTAAAGAATCGACCAAAAAACTATTAGAACTTATAAATGAATTCAGTAAATATACAAAATTAATATTCAGAAAGTGGTTGCATTTTTATATGCTAATAAAGAAATGCCAGAAAGAGAAATAAAAATAAAAAAAATACAATTTACAGTTGCCTCAAAAAGAATAGAATACTGAGGAATAAATTTAACCAAGGAAGTAAAAGACTTGTACTTGGAAAACTACAAAAACAGTGAAAAAAGAAACTGAAGAAAATACAAAAAAAAAATGGAAGGATATACCATGCTTGTGGATAGGAAGAATTAACATCATTAAAACATCCGTACTACCCAAGCAATCTACAGATTCAATAAAATCCCTAAGAAAAAAAACCAATGACATTTTTGACAGAACTACAACAGATAACCCTAAAATGAATTTAACCACAAAAGACTTTGATAAATGTTGTGAGAAAGCAATCTTAAGAAAGAAGAACAAAGTTAGAGGTATCATTCTATCTGATATCAAAATATACTACAAGGTCATAGTAATCAAAAGAGCCTGGTACTGGCATACAAACAGATATATAGATCAACAGAACAGAATAGAGAACCCAGAAATAAATCCTCACCTATATGACTAATTAATCTCTGACAAAGGACGCAGGAATATACAATGGGATAAAGACAGTCTTTTCAATAAATGGTGCTGAGAAAACTGGACAGATACATGCAAAACAATGAAACTGGATCACTTTTTTACACCATATACAAGAATAAGCTCAAAATAGATGAAAGACTTAAATGTAACACCCAAAACTATAAAACTCCTAAAAGAAAATACAGGCAGTAAACTCTTTGACATTGCTCTTAGTACTATCTTTTTGGGTATGTCTCATTGGGCAAGGGAAAGAAAAGAAAAAATAAACAAATGCAACCATATCAAACTAAAGAGGTTTTGCACTGTGAAGGAAACCATCAACAAAACGAAAAGACAACTTACCCAATGGGAGAAGATACTCACCAAAGACACATTGGATAAGGAGTTAATATCCAAAATACATAAACAACTCATACAACATAACAAACAATCCAATTAAAAAATGGACATAGGACCTAAATAGACATTTCTCCAAAGAGCTTATGTAGATGGTTAATGGACATGTGGAAAGATGCTCAACGTCACTAATCAGAGAAATGCAAATTAAAACCAGAAGATATCACCTGACATCTGTCAGAAAGGCTATTGTCAGTAAATCAACAAACAAGTGTTGGTGAAAAGAGAACCCTCAAGCACAGTTGGTGGGATTGTAAATTAGTGCAGCCACTATGGAAAACAGTATAGAGATTCCTCAAAAGATTAAAAATAGGACATATGACCCAGCCATTCCACTTCTGGATATTTGAAGAAATTCAAAACACTAATTCAGAAAGATATATGCACCCCTGTGTTCATTGCAACATTATTTACAATAGCCAAGATATGGAAGCAACCTATGTGTCCACAGATAGACAAACGGATAAAGAAAAAGTGGCATGCGCACGCGCGCGCACACACACACACACACACGAATATTACTTGGCCATGAAAAAGAATGAAATCTTGCCATTTGCGACAACATGGATAGACCTAAAGAGTATTATGCTCAGTGAAATAAGACAAAGACAAATACCATATGATTTTGCTTATATGTGGAACCTAATAAATAAAATAAATGAACAAACAAAAAAGAAACAAATTCATAGATACAGAGAACAAATAGATAGTTGCCAGATGGGAGGGGATTTGAGGCGGATGGCTGAAAAAGCGGAAGGTATTAAGAAATACAAATTACCAATTATAAAAATAGGGACAGGGATGTAAAGTACAGCATGGAGAATATAGTCAGTAATAATGTAATAACTCTATGGTATCAGATGGGTATTAGACTTATCCGGGTGATCACCTCATAAGGTATATAAATGTCCAATCACTATGCTGTACACCTGAAAATAATATAATATTGTATGTCTAGTGTAATTGAAAAATTAAAAACATTTTTGAAAGATAAAACTTGTAGAAGAAAACAGGTGGTAAGCTTCTTGATATTGGTCTTGCGGATGATTTTTCGAATCTATAACACAAATGCAAAGGCACTACAAGCAAAAATAAACAAGTTGAACTATATCAAACTAAAAAGCTTCTGCACAGCAAAAGGAACCATCAACAAAATGAAAGACAACCTACCTAATGGAAGAAAATATATGCAAATCATATAACCGATAAGGGGTTACTATCCAAAATGTATAAAGAACTCATACAACTCAATAGCAGAAAAACACACAATCCAATTAAAAAATGGGCAGATCTGAATAGATATTGTTCCAAAGGTGACATACAGACAGCCAACAAATACATAAAATATGCTCAATATCACTAACCATTAGGGAAATTAAAATCATAACCCCATAAGGCATCACCTCACACCTATTAGAATGACTATTATCGAAAAGACAAGAAGTAACAAGTGCTAGAGAGGATTTAGAGAAAAGAGAGCCCTTGGCACTGTTCAGAGGATTATAAATTGGTGCAGACACTGTGGAAAACAGTATGAAATTTTCTCCAAAAATTAAAAATAGAATTACCATATGACCCACCAATTTCACTTTTGTGTATATAACAGAAGGAAATGAAATCTGTATCTTGAAGAGATATGTGCACCATGTTCATTGCAGCATTATTCACAATAACCAAGACATGGAAACAATCTAAGTGCCGATCAGTGGATAAACGAATAAAAGAAATGTGAGATACATATTTGCAACAACACGAATGGACCTTGGAGGTGTTGTATTTCGTGAAAAAAGTCAGACAGAGAAAGACAAATATTGTACGTTCTCACTTATATACTGGAAACCAAAACCAGAAAAACAAAAATGTATTCATAGATACAGAGAACAGAATGGTAGTTGCCAGAGGTGGGAGGTGGGTGAAATAGGTGAACAGGGTCGAAAGGTACAAACTTCCAGTTATAAAATATATGAGTCATGGAGATATAATACATACAATGGAGACTATAGTTAATAATACTGAATTGTATGTTTGAAAGTTGCTAAGAGAGATCTTAAAAGTTCTCATTGCAAGAAAAAATTTTTCTAACTATGGTGACAGATGTTAGCTAGACTTCTCATGGTCATCATTCTGCAACATACACAAATATCGAATCATTATGTTGTATACTGAAACTAATGTTATATGTCAATGATACCTCAAAAAAATAAAAATTAATAAGAAGAAAACGAATACAATTAGATCAGACCTACTCAATCAGAATATGCACTTTTGCAAGATTCCCAAGATGATCTGTGAGCACATCAAAGTTTAAGAAGCCTCCCCTTGATTTGTTGAGAGCCACTATTGCAAACTTCACGTCTTTAAAGGATGCACACTGAGGAATTAGGCAGCTCAGAGCCAGTCCTTGGCTGGCTGTTAACCAGCAGAGCTGAGGCAAGGTAACAGCACATTAGGTCAAGGAAACAACTAATGGGCAGCTAGAGTGTTCTGACCCCAGCCTGTGAGCCTGCACTATTTCCCTGAATTGGAGGTTTGTTTATAGGCTCCAAGCACTGACTCTCAGCAGCTGATTAGTCAACAAAGTCCGTCTGTACCTGCTTTAACAACAACCCAGCCATCTCACCATTAAGCTCTGCCTTGGCACCATTTGTGCTCACTGAGATGAAAGACTCACTTCTGTCCTGTGAACATTTTCCATGCCTGTTCTTTTAAATGAGCTACACGATTAACCATATTCTTGGCAGATGGACAAGTGTGAGCCTTATTCTTCTTTACTTCCCTTACTGCAAATTCAAATTTATTATTCACTCTCTGATCACCTATTTTAGGTCAGGCATGGCGCTACGACTTTCTGTGTTCATTACTTAGCAACGGAATGTGGTTGTCCCCATTTGAAGGTGAGAAATCAGAAGATTAGAGTGGTCCATCGCTCTCTCAAGGTCATGTAATTAGGGAAGTATTCCTGCTCCAGAGTCCAGCACTCTCTCTGAGGGCACAGCTGCCCCTAACTGTTCTCTCCTTTCCACATCCCAGCCTTCCTTCTAGTCAGGCAGTGCATCCCCTACCGACCCCACCTATTTATGTGACTATGAATGAAGGAGACTAGGTTGAACCTGGAATATATTACTAAATAAGTTTCTATCCATCTCTATACAAATGTGCTTCTATCCGTCCTTTTCAAGAGAGTTCAGTGTCATAGTTACGATCACAAAATCTGGAGAGGCTGCCTGGATTCAAATCCTGATTCTGTCACTTATTAGCTACGGAATCTTAGGAATTACTCTTCATCTCTCTGTGCCTCTGCTTTCCCATTTGTAAAACGAGGATGATTATAATCATACCTCTTTCCTAGGGATGTGAGGATTGATGACTTAAAATGATTAAAGTGCTTAGAACAATGCCTGTGTGTCTTAGACACAATACGTGTTGGTTATTATTATTACCTAAGCCAGAAATTTGGGATTCATCCTTGATCCTTTCCTCTTGCCCTGCATCTTAATCTATCACCAAATCTAGTTAACTTACCTCTTGAGTATCAGTTTAGTCTGTCCTCTTCCCTGCATTCCCACCACTAACACACTAGGTTAGCTACCACTGTCACTTGCCAAAAGCAATCTGCAAACCATTCTCCTGCACCCTCTCCAGTCCCTGCTTTACAAAGAAGCCAAAGTGGAATTTTCAAAACGCAAATCTGATCACAACTTTCTCCTGCTAAAACCTGTCCTTTTTTGGGTAAATACAGGATCCTTTAAGGACTTGCAAAACCTTGCAAATTCTGCTCCCCTGACCCAGTTTCTTCTCTCTCTGTCTTCTGGCCTCCTTTCAGTCCCTCCCATTGGCCAAGTTGGCAAAGCCTCCTTTCATGTGGAGCCTTTGCAGACATTGTACCCACACCCCCACCCTCCATGTCTGCTTAACTCCTCTCTCAATGTTGTCAGTTACAGTTTCACATTTGTTTTTGTGATTATTTGATTGATGTTTGTCTCCCACTCTAGACTGTAATCTCCATGAGGGCATTTCCAACCATTTTATCATCCATGCTTAGCACAGTTACTGGCACATAATATTTACTCAATAGTTTTTGAATGAATGAATGAATGAATGAATGAATGAATGAATGAATGAAATAAAGTATTGTGGCACAATTATAGAAGCAGGACAAGTAAGGCATTGGTGATTCTGTTGGTTTAACTCCTGCTTGGGGTGAGGGAGGGTGAAGATTAAATTACGTAAGATTGAATCTTTAAGTCACAGGCTGGATAACTGTTGAGTTGATGTAACCTTTGCCTGAATGGTGCAAACTGTCTTGGAAGCAGCTGAGCCAGCATGGGAGGAGCAACCAGAAGGTGTTTCAGCAAAGGTGTTATCTTAAAATATGTAACTCTCAAGGATTATAGAAAACCGGAAGCTGAAAAATAGTCTTTCCACATTCTCATCACTCAATACCTGTTCTTTCATAGGGCTACTGCCTAGAAAGATCGTGATCCTTTTTCTCCACCAAAATATACACGCATTGGTTTGTTCCTATGTCACTACTAGGTTAGACCTTACTCTCCTTTGTCCTTAATCAACCCTCCACCCCCCACTCCAGCTCTGTGGGCATAAAACACGATGATCCAGAACTGGAGAAGGAAGACCCGCCTATTCTGTTCCCACAGAACAGTGTAAGGAGGTGGCTAGACATTCACAGACCATGGAGGGCTTCTTGGGAGTGGACTGGGGCAACTTGATCTCTGATATCTGTGCCAGAAAAGAAGCTAATAGATATATCATCCAGGAATGTCTAAGCACACTAACTCCTTCATGAGGGTGGGAGAACATGCAGGCCTGAAAGCCTCCTCCAGAACCTAATTTCTGGCCCTTCCCCATTCTGTGATATCTGTTCTCTGGGCTGCTAACCATTTTAGTTCATTCTGTCTTGTAAGCTCCAAGAACACAGGGACCATATCTAGCATTGAGAATTCCAGATACAGGCCGGTGCTTTTAAAATGTAGCTAATGATGTCAACAAAAACAGCATCAGCCTCCTTTTGTTGTTTTAGGCTAATTATCAGTTTTTATATAGAATAGAGATGACACTTATCTGTACCTTACTAAGTGTTTCATGTTAAACCCACTCTCCAGGCAATCAGCAGAATTTCTGACTGTACTGGTGCCTCCTCCTCTCTCCTACACCTCTGATCAAAACCGCTTATGCCACAGCCACAGTTCAGGATAGCAAACCTGAAATGTCCGTGCACACTGGCCACCTGCTACTGCTCATGCTAAGTGGTTACTCAGAGCAGCAAGCATCCTGGGCCTGGGCTGGAAGGGCAATTCTCCTTCCAAAGGACTCGAAGAAGGATAGTGCTTCTCAAACAGTACTTCACAATCACTTAGAGAGGTTGTTCAAACACAGATTCCACCCTCATCCCAGTGTTTCTGATTCAGTAGGTTCAAAATGGAAGCTGAGAATGTACATTTCTAATAAATCCCCAGGTGGTGCCAATGCTGCTGTTCCCACCTTGAGATCCACAGGCACTGAGGTGAACCACTGCCAAAGACCTAGTAATTAGATTGGAGAGACCTGGGGTTAAGTTCCAGCTTGGTCACTTTAACCTTGGATAAATTACTTAATCCCTCATCTATAAAAAGGAAGTAATAATGGCATCATTACTGAAGCATAAACAAGATGATCCACGGTGCTGCATGTGGGTGCATATAAAGTACTGAGGGAACCTCTTTCCCTGCCCCATATACCTCGTTCCCACTCTCGCAGGGCTGCAGGGTGCTCCATGTGACTCCCCCTGGCAGGGCTGCTCTGGGACGTTGGCTTGGTGGGCAGGGCACAGCAAATTCAGCCGCCAGCTGCCTCTTTCCAGAACTGTCCTGCCTGCAAAGTCAGTGATAAAGGGAGCATTGGGTGCTCCTCCACTCACCGTACACACAGGGAACAAAGCTACTGTCTGACACTTGTCCTACAAGAATGGTGCCCCAAGACTAAGGGGTTAAATGACTCATCCAAAACCAACAGGTCTTGGGGCTGGCTGGTTAGCTCAGCTGGTTAGAGCATGGTGCTGATAACACCGAGGTTGCCAGTTTGATCCCTGCATGGGCCACTGTGAGCTGCGCCCTCCTTAAAAAAACACACACAAAAAAACACACAATACTACATAGGTCTTAATGGTGGAGCTCCTGAGTCAGGACAACACATCAGCTGACTCTTTTTCTGACTTGCATTTGGAATATTTGTGTATTAGTTTCCTATACCTGCTGTAAGAAATGACCACAACTTGGTGGCTTAAAACAATACGTATTTATTCTCTTACAGGTCTGGAGTTCAGAGGTAGGCAGTGGGTTTACTGGGTAGAAAAGGTTTCAGTAGTACCAGCCTCCCAGAGTGTCTAGGGAAGAATCTGTTTCCTTGTCTTGCAGTGTCTAGCACTGCATTCATTGCTACTGCTTGTGCTAAGTGGTTAACGCCTTGGCTTGTGGCCCCTTCCTCCATCTTCAAAGCCAGCAGTAGCATTTTTAAATTTCTTTGCTGAGGTCATTAGATCACCTTCTTCTGCAGTGAAATCTTCCTCTACCTCCCTCTTATAAGGATATGTGGGCCCACCTTGATAATGCAGAATAATCTGCCCACCCCAAGATCTTTAATTTAGTCATATTCACAAAAGTCCCTTTTACCATACCACATAATGTTCATAGGTTACATGAAAGAGAACCTGGCTGTCTCTGGGAGCCCTTGTTCAGCCTACCACAGTTACACAGGTTGTCGGACCCTCTCTGAGCCACCATTTGTTCCTCCGTAAAACAGAATTAATAATACACCCTCAGGAGGATGTTGCAGTGTTGTCCCCTTTAAATCACTAAAGAAATGTTCATTAGATTGTTAAGTGCTTCCTGCTACTCTTTTGTGTTTATCTTACATTAATTTATTAACTCTTCATTTACTCATCTTTTATTAAACATTTTCTATGTGCCAAGTATTGTGCTAGGCTCCAGGGATGTAATATGAGCAATCCCACCTGTATGAGTTTTATACTGTAATGGAGACACACAAATGCTAGAGAGAAAATTCCCTGATGTGTCAACATGTGCTGTGAAAAGAAATTGGAGAGGAAATGCTCTATAAACGTTCTAAAGAGATATAACAGAGAGGGTTGTCAGCCCTCTGGCTGGAGGTAGGGGTGGAAGGATAGAGCTGGAGAAAGGGACCAGAAAGGCACAGGAATGTGTGAAACAGCCTAGAGCATCTAGAAAGTGCCAGTTTCACCCTGTTGGAGCCTTGGGTAATAGGAGCAGCGGTGTAGTGAGAGAGACGAGCTAACAAGGCAGACTGGGGTCAGCCTCTAAAGGATCTGGATTGTTTCATGTGCTCCAGGCAGCTTTCCTCAATATCCCATCCCCTGCAGTGATGGGGGCTCCTTGCAGGAAATCCTGAAGCTCCAGCCTCCTGACAGATATTTAAATGACAAACTCTCAGCAGAGAGTTTTCTGGGAAGTGGTTCTGGCTTCTTTAAGTACCCCTTGCCTTTTCTTCTTCATCATCGAGCCCCTTTGTGATTTATATTTTCAGAATTTTATTTTTAGAGCCTCCTTTTACAGTGAGCCATCATCTCCCTTTGAATCTCTGTCAATCTCATTTTTAAGTCATTCACTCCTAAAAATATTCTTACATACCGCCTGGATCTCATTAATCCCCTACTCTTTGTGGCTCTTTTTATGAGAATATTCAAAGGGTAAATTTGGCTATATTAACTATTAGTGCATTAGGTAGAACACAATCATTTTGATTGTTCATGCGATTCCCCCCCCCCCAATCTGGGTGGTTTTGCTGAAAAGCAGATTCATGGTAACTGTGATGTGAATTTAGTTGAGAATTTCTGCTCTTCTGGATGCACAGTCCCTGGTCTGCTTCATCCTTCCACTTTACCGCCTGAAACAGAGCTCCCTCTCTAATACGCTTTTGTCAACTGATACATTCTCTCCGTGAACTTCAATAAATTGGCAGTGCACTTCTGTGCTGGAAAGACATTTTGCATTGAAAATTGGATTCACAGCAGGCAATCGGCCTGGGGACCACATGTCTAGGAGAGCAGTCATTTTAAACTAAGGATATTACAAGCCGAACTAGAATAGGGCTAGTGTACTCTGAAGTACAAATGTCTAGTCTCCTGTAAGAAGAGTTGCTGTACTGCATGTTCATAATTAACCCTGTCAAATAACGTTCAGAACAACTGCAGCCTAATGCACACACCTTCTTCTTGGGTTCTACAGCTGTGGTCTCTGGATCCCATTATATTCTACTTGCATCCTTCCTCCTCCTCACTGTCACTGTCCAACACTCCTATCCTCTTCGCCTTTCTCTTCCACAGCATTGATTAGCTTCTAACTACACTAATCCCACAAAATTCACTAGTTTATTATATTTATGGCTTACCCTTTAACTCCATTATAACTGCATTATAATGTAACCTCTATCAGGGAAGAGATTTCTGTTGTGCCCACTATTATTTCCAAATACCTGAAATAGTGCCTGGCATGTAGTCGGTACTCAATAATTATATGTTGAGTGAATTAATACATTTCCATGGAAATTGCAGCTATCAATTGCAAATATCAAGTGACATTTTTTTTGCATCCCTAACTCAAAACATGTTAATGTATTTATTTACCAAAATATTTTGACCACTTTATCATGTGGCATGTAGTGGTCTATGTCATGGGAAATCATTCCTGACCTCAAAACTGAACTAGTCCTGTGGAGGAGGCACATGTTGGCAGAAATACCAGTTGATAAGTAGGACAAATTAAAAATATGTACAAATCACTACACCGCACAGAAAAAAAAAACAGTTCAACTGCATAATGGTGGGGTGGAAAGACACAGAGAAAGCTTCATAGAGGAGGCAACTTGAGTTGTAAATAAAGAGAAGTTTTTCTGGAAGAAGAGAGAAGGGATTAGGTACAAACCAAATGGATATTCTAAGAAAGATGTGTCTTAGTTGGTCCCCCACCAGGAACCAACCTTAAGACAAAGATTCAAGTGTAAGAGATTTATTTGGGAGATAAAAGAAAGTGCCAGTGGTGGAGTGGGGAAAGCAAGAGAAAAAAGAAAAGTCAGCCAATAAAAGTCATGTTATCAAGCCAACTACCACACAGGGTAACTGGAGCTCAGTCCTGTGGGGAAACTCTGGAAAATGATATAGAACACAAGCCTCAGAGTTATCTCACGGGAGGAGCAATGGAACTGTGGTCTCCATACACCAAATCCCCATCATTCATTGGTTAAGAAAAACTCTTAAGAATCAGTTCCCTGGTTCTTCTGGCCTGCACTCTGAAGCACTGGAGAAAACATCATACTAATATCAGCAATACAGTCCCCTGGAAGTTGGTTTCTGCACAGTGACATGGCCAAGGGATACGTGTGGGGCCCCAAAATAGTTTCCTACCATTCATAAGGAGAGCAGCAGGGGAGGAGGCTAGAGATTGAGGCAAGGGCCAAATTTTGAAGGGTCTTGCAAGTCTTTCCTTGGAGCTTTATTCTGTATTGAGAGAGCAGCATTGGAAGATTTTAAGTAGGAGAGTAGTAGAAATTTTGAATTTGAGAGAGACCATTCTGGTTACAGAGTGGACAGAATGGGGGCAGGGAGCAGATAATGCATCCAGGAGACCAATTAGAAAGATAAATCTAGCACATGGGATGGGAAAGATTGGGCTAGAAGTCATGTGGTGGTGCTGGAAATGGGGATGAGGAGACAGAACTGAGAGATGTTCAGGAGATAGAACTGACAGAAATTGTGAGGGAGAGATGGGGTACAGGATGAGTTCCCTATGCTGGCTCTCCTGGCTGGGTGCTGGTGGCACTCACCTAGACAGGGAGTGCAGGATGGATGTCAGTACTGGGGTAAGATTAGTCTTGTTGAATGTGTTGAATTGGAAATAACTGAAAAGCATCCAGGTGGACAGTATCGTGGGCAATGGAGATAGGATTATTGAACTCAGGAGACAGATCGGGACCGGGAAGAGCTATTTAGGAATTACCACTTTATAGAAGACACTTGAAGATTGGTAAAAAGAAATTCTAAAATAAGTAACTAGAAGTTTATCATATGAGATGAGTTAGTTGAATGTTACTATCAACATCCTTTCAGTCTCAAGTCCGTTGCCAACTTAGAGATGGCATGGTTTCTATCATCTCTGGGTATTATTTGCCTTTATTTCTCTCTACATCTTCCCAAGACAATTTTATTTCCCCTCAGCATAGTTGGATACGGAGAGGAAACAAGATAAATTGTGAGATTTGGAGCAAGCTGTGTAAACTCTCATTGTCAGCTTCTTCATTTGTAAAAAGGAAACTCCTAGGCGGAGATCAGCTTGTCTAATCGTCAATAGAAGAAACTTCCTTGAGAGAGAGAGACTTTCCGAGGCGCACTCTCTCCTGAACACAAAAGATATCAATCTGATGCGCTTACCTTACCAGGCACTTAGCCTGGTTGGTATAAGGACAATCCTCACTGCAACTCCCACAGCTTTGTCTCCACTACACATGCCCTTAACCTGCTGACGCTAGTTCATCTTTTACCTAAAACTTGGTAACTGATTGAAAAGCATCTTTTAGAATGGTCACAAAATCCATGTCAGGTTTTACGTTTAAGATGCATGGCTTTCCTGCCAGTCATCCTGGCCAAGAACGTGTGTCCCCTCCACAGGAATGCATAGGTGATGACATTTCTTTCACCGTCTTGGCATCTAAACATGATACTCTATCTGGTAACAATGCATTGAGCTCCTGGTTGTTTATGGCATGGCTCTAGGCAGAATGGGCTGTGAACGCCCACACTTCCTCTTACTCCACTAACTCTTGTTACATGTGTATCAGAGAGAGAACAAAGCCACTTGACGTTGAATAGCCCCCCAAAAAACAGCCACTGTCAAAATAGTGCCTGTGGCACGTACATAAACATACCGAGCTATGCCAGGAGTTGCAGTTTCAAAACATCTGCCAGATCATCCCAACCAGCTTCCCTCACAGTCTCGGGCCCTGTCAATACTACCTTCATTTCTTTACTTGCTCAAGGCCATGTCTTGAGCCTCCTCTTTCTCCATTCATCTCCTGTATGCAAGCAGTCATCATTTATCAATAATATTTATTTATCATTTATTATATATCAGGTAGACTGTGCTAAGTGCTTGTATTTTATCAAATATGGTTGTTACAACAGCTTTCTGAGATAGGACTGTTTTTATCCCACTTTACAGCTATGGAAATGAGGATTGAAGAAGTAGCCCCAAATCACACAGCTAGAGAAAGTGGCAGAGCTGGCATTTGAATCCAGCTTTCTCTTCCCCTCCTGTGCAGCATTAATAATCATTGCTTTTATTTATGAGGCATTTTGAAGTTTACAAAGCATTCTCACAAGGCATATCATTTCTGCCTCCAAATAGAGCAGAGAACTCGGCAGCACACGTCTTAGCCCATTTTCACAGAAGTGACTGAGACACAAGAGTTTACCTGACTTGCTCAAATCCACCTGTGTCTGAGCCTTGGACTCAGATCTTCTGACTTTTTTCACTATTCCCATAAATATCATACTCTTTGCTCAGAGTAGCTATTTCTTCTTTTGAAATGGCCAATGTATGAAATTTACTAGGAAATTTTGGCTTTCTACAAAGACATTTCTGATAATCAGAGTTTTCCAAAAATCAAACAGGAGGAAATCAGTTCCCTATTCCTTTCTATTTTCATTCAAACACTGGACTAGAAAAGCATAATTATGCTTAATCCGTGGAAGAGGGGAGAAGGAGGTAGATAGAGTAGATGAGCTCTAAGACCCCTATCTCCCTGAGACCCTATAACTGTTTTCTGGGAACCACTCTGTCTTCATTTTGGTTATATTAGCTCCATTCCCTCCCTCCTGGTTTACTGAAGCCATCTCCTAGCTGACTTCCTGAACTCTCCCTTCCAATTCATCCAGTCTCCCTTGACAATGGTGATCGTCCACGAAAGTTGTTCCCATCAGTGACTTTCTTCAGTGGCTCCCTTTGCCAATTGCACCCATTTGATATTCTGTGTGACGTTCTGTGATTTATCTATATCCTATATACAAACTCCTTTTTCATTTCCCCCAATTTCTGCTTCAGTCAACCCAATTATTTGCCTGAGTCACAGAGACATCATGCTTATTTCAGCCTTTGCTTTCTTGGCTCCCCTCTCTGGAAATAGTCTCCAGTTTCCCCCCTTATCCACCTAGATACATCCCCTTTCTTTTCAAACCTAAGTCTATTTTATTTCAGTACAACAAAATACTTTAATTTCTTCCCCAAAACACACAGCAAGTTTAGGACCAATCTTCTAGTCATGTAGCAAGGCCATGGGGACCCTAAAAATAACCCTGCTGGTGTACAATCAGCTGCCCTGTGCAACCATTAGATTTTGAACACTTGTTCCTATATTGGCTTATGTTCTTGGTGTTTTATGTGAGCTGATTCTGTCTCCTGGAGGGTAGTTACTGGACCTTCTTCCAACACATTCCCCAGAAAATGGTAGGCAAGCAACAGTTACAGGATGCATGATTGAGGTATCTAGGATTGCAATATTTTGACCTTACCTCCATATTCTCGCACACATACACATATGTACATGCAACCACCCACCAATTACTTGAATTTCCAGCATAGTGGAAGGGGCACATGGCATTTAAATTAGCTGGGCCTGGGATAAATCCCATCTCCATACTTTCTGGGAAAAAGAGTGCAGCAAATCCTGGGTCAAAGGACTAGAGTTTGGAGTCTGACGTCTTGGGTTTAAGTCCCTGCTCTACCCTCAGCTGGGTGACTTTAGTAGGTCACTTAATATCTCATTGCCTCGACTTTCTCAACAGAAAAATGAGGATGATAGACAACGGTGGTTCCCAGTACCCTTTCTCCTCATGGAGTTACTGGTGTAAGGACTGAGTTAATACTAGTAAAGCACTCAGGACAATTCTTAGCATACGGTTATAACTGAATAAGTCATAGCTGTTCTTAGTATCACTAATTGGGGACTTTAGACAGATTTCTTAAATTTCCTGAGCCTCAGTTTCCTCATCTTTAAATGAGAAGTGTTCATCTCCACAGCTGGCTCTGAGAATTAAATGTGAAAGCATTGAAAAAGCACCCGGCTTTCCCAGGAAACGTTTCCTGATCTTTGACCCCAAGGCCTGGATTTCTAATGCCCAAACAACACATCTTTCTCCTGACTCTGCTCCTTTTACCAGTTTCACATGTCCATCATTCGTGCTACCGTAGTAAGCATTTGTTTTTATTCCATAGAAAATCTTGGCATCTTATAAATTTATCTTTAGAAAATTGCAACCTAAATTACACTAGATGATTGCATAAGCAAAAGACTTCAAATTCCCTGAGCCCACAGGTGGCTTTTCCACAGCCAGTCCCTGCCTATTTTAGCCAATATGAACAGCAGGAAGATGAATTGGCCCTCTCTGGGAGGGCCCGGGACCCCAGGCACATTACACCATGTAAAATGTTTTTAAGATGAATTTCAAGAGCAGCCTTGAAAGCAAGAGTCAAAGCAGGTCAGACAGCCACCGGAGGGAGTTTGGAAAGGGGAGGAGAGCCTGACTCACCAGCTCTGCGTGTGGGGATCATGGAACTGAGTTTCCTAAGAAAGGCAGGCTTCCCAGTCCTGGAGGCTGAGCCCCGCCTCTCTGCCTGGTGGCCGCAGACCTAAGCCATGGGCTGGGCTCTGAGGGCCCAGAATTCCTAAAATGGGGTCCGGACTGGTTGCCTTGGTTGCCTATTTCCTAGAAACGATGCTGAAGAGCACCGCGCACCCCACCCAGGACAGCAATGTAACTAGTGAAGGACGGTGCAGTGGCCCCCTGGGGAGACGCCGAGGGTCTGCTTCCAGGGGGCTTGGCTATGGAGACTGGAAGTCAGGCCCAAGGGAGGAGACTTCAAACTCAAATATGTACTGACTTGCTTACCTTCTAGCCAAGGCTGTGCTTCTCCCAGAGGAAATGAATTGTTCTTGGGGCTCCTGTAGACTTTCTAGAGCTATTTTTGTCTCTAATGAATGCAGAGTTGTTTTGCAAGGTCCTCCTCTGTTCTCAGCATGACTTCTCTGTATGACTCGGTTGGGAAGGCAAGTTCTCAGTTCCATATGGTGGAAGGATGCAGAGGCTGCAATTTCACTGCAGAACCACTGGCAGAGAAGGGGTGGAGGGATGCATGTAGGGCATCTAAAGGAGATATCAAGGCATTAAGGTACAAGGTAAGACATGAGCACATTGAGTCACACCATTCTGGAATGTTTTGGTGGGGCCAGAATTCTCTCATGAAATTATTAACGTCTCAGTCATTCCTTGGGTTCACATCAAGGTCATCCAAATTAATTCATAACCAATTCCTGACCACTGTATTAAGAGCTGAGTGAAAACCCGTTAAAGTCACAAACCATTTTATGTTATTCCTAAGAGATGTCTCCGTGAGGCAACAAGAGGGATAACATTGGGCAACAGAGGAATAACTGACCTGCCTTTCTGTCAAATATTGCTTTGGGGTGCCCACAATTTTTTTTAGCAAGTTAGTAATCCTAGAATGGTGGATTGATGGTGGAGGGTGAAAGGGCAGAGGGTTGCCATTTTCCTGACAAACTGACTACACTTTTGGTGCCAATCAAACAGGACCGTGCCTATTGAGTGGTTTAAAGTTAATAAAAAGGTTAATAAAATTGGAGTCCATTCCTCTAAGTAGTCCCTGAACAGTTGTGGAGAAAGGAAATCTTTTCTAGATATTTTATTTATGTTTACTATGCATTTCTAAGTCAACCTCAATATAAGGACATTACCTGATAATAAGCAGAAAAAGAACAGGGAACTGCAACGTTTGGGGCCATTTAACTTATAAAGTTAAAGAAAGGTTAAGAAATGTTCAAAGCCACCTACACCAGAAGGAGTGAGTTGAGGTTTGAGTATCTCTAAAGGTCTTTCACTCTCTCGTGCTGCTTATCTGAGGGAACCACTTTGCTCCCTGAAGCAGCAACAGCTGAAAATAAAAGTGCTTGATGAAGCACTTACTGTGTGCTAGTCTCTTTTCACACGTTAACTGTTAATCCTGCTGACTCTCTAATGACATAGCTGTGATTATTTCCATTTTACAGGTGAGTTGACTGAGGCTCAGAGAAGCTTTACAACTTGTGCACATTCACACAGCTAGCACAAGGCAGCCCTGGAATCCACATGTAGGATACGTGCACTTCACGTGTACCTGCCTCTCTCCTTTCTGAGTGGGCAGAGGACAGCTCATGGTCATCTAAGCACACAGTGCGAACGAGAAGAATCTCTAAGGTGGGGGAAGTGACATTCTAAGGTGGTGCCAGGTGAGGTTCCCGTCCTGGATTCCATGCTTCGGACAGAGTCTAAAGCTCTGATAGGATGCAAACTGTGTGGAAAGAGGTTGGTAGGCAGGGAAATATCTGAGACGTTTTCTCTGACATTGAGGGATTCTGAGGCCTCTTGCCTCACAACACTAAGCCCCCACCCCCACCTCATCCATACAAAACACACACACACACACATTCATAATATATGACACTGACCCCATTTTCATTTTCATCTGTTTATGTACTTCACCCTCACTGAGAGAGAGAGAGAGAGAGAGAGAGAGAGAGAGAGAGAGAGAGAGAGAGAGAGAGAGGAAACTGCAATTTGTCCCAATACCCACCAAGTAAGGAAGCAAAGTCCCTCCTGGCCACTCACCTAAAGAAGCAGCATTTAGTCCAAGCGCAGTGTCCAGTCCACAGTGGGGCCACGTTCTGAACCTACTCAGTGAAACTCTGCTGAGAAGCTTTGTGTGCCCCTTTTCACAGAGATTCACCTATTTCTTACACACTTTTACCTCAGTACCCTGAGAAGGGCATCGCCATGGCTCTGAAAGTTTCCACAGCGAAGTGCAGGGAAAGCTGCCTTTGCTCTGGAACAGGGAAGCTGTCTCCCAGGGGCTGCCAGTTATAAAGGTTAACTTCCGTGGATTGCATCTTGCAGCTGAATTGCTTTCAGAGGTCATTGTTCTCAGCCTCCAGGGTCATTAATTTCAGGTGCCTCTTTATCACCAACATATGCAGCCAATACATTCTTCAAGTCCCCTCAGGGGTGGTAGAAAAGGCACAATTTGTAATCCAGTCAGACCAGGTTCGAGTGATGTTCAGAGAGCTAACATTTTGATGCTTTATTTCCTTATTTGGTCAAATGGAGCTGACGGCTCCTACCCCACATTATTATTGGAGGTTGAGTGAGAGGACATATTCAAAGTACCTGATAATTATAACTAATAGTCTGTCATCCATTATGCTGGGTTCTGTGGTCTATTTTCTCATTTGAACCCAGCCACATTCTGAGAATGAGAGTATTATCCGCAATACACAGAAGAGGAACATCAGGGAAACAAGTGATTAGTGTCAGACAGCCTGAGAAGGAAACCAAAATCAAACCCTAGGTAGAGATGACTCCAAAATTTATGCATTTACCCAACATAGTGTTTCCTACTATGCTGGCTCTCAGTGAGCACACTACAAACTTTGCTTCCTTGCTTTACTTCCACACTTAGGCTTTTTAAAAAGCACTTTTGGTCACTCCCAGTAAAACATATGGCAGCCTGACTAATCAAATGCCTCCCCAGTCACTACGGGACTGAGGGGTTCTGGGTGCCCCTCAGACCTGTCACTAGACAAACCAACAGATTTCTTAGAAGGCAGTATCTACTGCCCATGGATTGGCAGTGTTAATGATGACCCAATAAAAGACAAAATTTTCAATTATCAGCTACAGTCAAGTATCAGCTACAGTGCAGATGAAGCCCTAGGCCTTGGAATACAACTTCCTTCTCTTCCCAGGAGTATCTCTTTTCTCTTAATTAGTGATTAAGCGGCACTGGTTTAGCACCAGCAGGCAGGGCTTGAGGAAAGACTAAGCGAGTGTGGAAGAGGAAAGATAAAGTCAGCACTTTGGGTGTGGAAATGTAGAGGAAGAGGAGGAGGGTGGTTTGAGGGTGTGCCCTCCCATGGGCCGCTGGACTACGGGAAGTGACAGCAGTGGTACTTTGAAGGGTTTAAGAGCAAGTTATAAAAGCAGGTAGGGAGGCTCTTTGGTCACCATAGAAATGAAAGTGGATGATAACAAGTCTCATTCTTGTACCTGTGTTTTAGGACACACACCATCACAGGCCACATCATCACAGGGAATATTTTGATCATTTTAAGCTCCTTGGGAAGGATTCTGGACTTTATCCCATGCACGTTCAAGGACCCTTGTTCAAAAGTGTCAGGAAGGCTCAGTGGGCCGCAGTCCTGATAGTTTCACCTGCCATCTTCATCGCCTCCAAAGTGAAAGGAAGTGATACAGCCTTTAGACCTTGATAGTGCTGTGCTCACTCATGGGTTTACACGGAAACTCTAGTCAACAACCTGTCTTTTCTAGTCATCCACTTTCGCAGTGTCTCTCAAGTGTATCCTGCCTTGGGTTATCAGTAATGTTTTCCCAAAGGTAAACGAGTTATTCTCTCACATTATGGTCAATTACTTCTGCCACCACATACTGAACCCCACATATCCCTCACTGTGAATGCATCAGATACTGTACAACTTCCCCCATGACAGTGGTCCGTCTGAAGCCACAAATGGTGGGAACATTGGAGGACAAAATCTTACCCCTCGGGAGTAAGGGGATTGAGTGCACTAGAGAACCTGTAGAAATTCTAGGCTCACTTACAGGAATAGCAAAGACAACCCCTAAATAAACAGAGTGTCAGATAGGCAATAAATGCATTTCCATCTTCCATACCCTGCTTACAGGAAAGTGTTCATTATTTTCCTCATCTACAGAGTCAGAGATAGAATTTGTAAATTAATTTTTATTGCAGATAGTAATCACTCTCATGCCTTTTGTCCCCCCTTGTGTCTGGTCTTGCAACCAACAGTTCAGCTTTTCTAATTTTAGCATCCTTAAGTTAGGACTTACAGTGACTGTGCACTAACACAGAGACAATGCAAAATTATCTTAATTGTGGACAAGATATGCAGGAACCAATCCATATGTACTAGATTTTCATATAAATGACCAGAAAGAGGTTACTATAATTCTGGTTATAAGTTACTTCTGAAGAGCCAGTTTATTTTGTTTTCAGACAGCAGTTAAGCAGAAAATCCCTGTGCAAAACTCCAACGAATTATTGTATTCATTAAAAAAAAAAAATTCTGGGTTCCTCTTAGGTGCTTCTAACCTAATGAACAGAGCAAATAGCTTGTAAAATCTGAATTTGATAAACAGAATTGCCTTTTAATAAATGAAGGGCCATTTTATCAGAGAAAATAAATTTGGAGAGTATATTCAATCATTAGAGTAAATCTACTTTGTGCAATATTCCTGCTCAAAGTTTATTTATTTTCACAGTGAATTCCTTTTTGATACCCTTACCTCACCAAGGGGTTTAGACAAGGCATGTGCTCAGTTCTGTCTTTTTATAAATAGCAAAGCTACTTGGAACAGCAAAATGGGAAATGAATCTGTACCAGGGAAATATTGCAGAAAGAGCATAGGCTCAGGCTCAGACACCCTTGTGTCACAGCCCAACTCTGCCACTTGCCTATTTGAATGAATTTATTCAAGATTTTTTATCTTTCTGAGCCTCAGTTTCTCATTTATAAAAGGGTCTGTTGTCTAAATTAAACATTACATAGAAAAGCATTTGTAACAGTAAGTGTCAATGAATGGGAGCCTGTGTGACTGCTGCGTCACCATTATATTCAGGTGTGTTGGCCAAGACTTCACTTAAGATACTCTTTTTTTTCTTAGCAGCCTGACTGTGGTCAGGGCCCAAAACAACAATAGAAACAAAAGGATCAAGTCTTAATTCCTTGTTCTTTAGTGCAGACTAAAGGAAGCTAAACATTTGCAAGTGTGTTGGACCCACAATTTCTTCACTCCATCCTTTTTACAGGAATGTCAACCCATGAGGATGCCAGGGTAGTGTTTCAGGGCAGCTGCACAAACCACACAGGTGAACCCCAGCACTTAAGAATGAAAAAGCAACGAGACCAGGAAGGATGAGACTTGTCAATCAGAAAACCCTGTGGGGGAAGAAAAGAGAAAGTTATTGTTGAAAGGATGAGACAGAAAAGTGGTGGCCTCTATATACCTCCAGTCTATGGAAACAGAACTCTCCTTCTATCTCCCTGATATTCATTCTGCCTTTGTAAAATTTCACATTTAATGATGCTTTAAAAATTGAATTATTTCATTAGTGTATAACTAGTTGAAAGTATAACTGAGTATTTATTGTAGATGGTGGAAAGTAATAAATGCATGGATTTCTTTTCATAAAAATTGTCTTTATACAGTGGTATGTTAAGTTGAAAACTAGGTATTGGCATCCTTGCAAAAAGACAGTATTATTTGATTAGCACTTGTGCTTGTAGTCATTGAGGAAAGTCACACTCTATGAGTTCTGTAACCTGAGTGATAAGGCACATAAATAGAGGTCTGCAGATAATTCAGTACCCCAAGGTTGCTCACTGAAACAACCAGATCACAAATCGAATGGCTGATTTCTCATCAAATGTTCCTCCCATCTTCTCTTACTAATCACCCTTGCTGAAACAAAGTTGTTTTAGACTCACACATCATAATCTATCTACTTATGTGTTTATTAATTTATTTACTTTATATATTTATTTGCTTAAACTCTACAACAAAATCGGCTCTAATCAATAAAGAAATATTATGAGGTACAAAGGAACACATGGCATCTTTGCAGGAGAAATGAAGCTCTTCTGGCTAGATAAGCCTAAAAAAAAATTCCTATCTTAGTTTCAACCATGATTAGTAGCTGTGGATGATATAATAAAGGTTTGTGCATTCTGGATGGTTTCATAAGGTTTATTTGTAACTTAGACCTGTTGACACAAACACATGCTGCAATGTTAGCAGAGGTGGAACAGGCAGAGCATGCCACTTCCTTGTAATTTTTTAGATTTACAAGTATTGATTTTTAAGCTGTGTCTTCAACTTTGGAGACACTATTCCTCCCCATGGACACCACTTCTTCAACATCCTTTGAACTATTGTAGAATGAGATGAGAAAGGATCTAGAAGGGGAATGAAAAAAAATTTTTTATCACAGGAGAAAGACAATTTGGACATAATAATAATGGATGAAGACACCAGAAGGAAGAGCTTGTAGGATGGGGTGGAGAACAAAACATTGGCCCCTGACGTCTGTGCTAAAAGTGATTTTTTTCTAAGAATTTTGTATATCACTCTTGTAATAAACATTCAGCTTCGTTGTGCAATAAAGACAGATGAGAAGAATTTGCTGCTCCAACAACCAAAAAAAAAAAAAAAAAAAAGCGACTTCACTATGTCCCTGGAATCTGGCTTCTTTGGTTTCAAATGTGCAGTAGAAAACTTGTGCCTGCAAGGGCTAGGGGCTGTTGTTTATGTAACTAATTGGACATCTACATAAATATGAAAATTGGGGCAGGTCCCTCTATTCTCATCTGTTCTAAAGCCAGAGTTTGCTCTACAGTTAAGAGGCATGCAGACTTGGGAGAGGTGCAGTTAGTTAAGCTGTCCTACGCTGACTTTCTTACATAAGCTTCAAGTTTATGAGGTTTTCTCTATTTTGTTTCCAAATGGTAGGAGGGAAAGAACATGTTTTAAGGGTCACTTATCAGGGAAGAAATGTGCTTGGCCATGCTTTAGATTGGGGAAAACTTTTGAGGATGAAAGGAGATGTGAAGAAAAGATTGAAGACAGAGAGACTGGTGAAGAAATATCCTGAGGAAAGATTAAGATCATTAGATGGAGAGCTGACAATGGCTGGGAAGAGAAACATACTTTCCTCAGAGACAACAGACAAGTGAACAGTCGAGAAGATAGAAAACAATTTTGACCGTGAGAAACAGTATGCTGAGGAAAGTCGGTATCTTATCAGCAAATTTGGTAATGAGGTCACCTTCTGGGAAAGAATGGGTGGAGCTTGGTTCTTGGGAAGGTTCAACTTAGCTCCAGTGAGAAATGCAAAAGGGACGAAAAAGGTGAATGAAAGGATGGCAAAGTGGGGGTGATCTAGTCACAGTGGGCATAAGAAGGTTGTTTTTGGAAGTAATAGTTGAAATCTCAGACATGGGGCAATTCTGAGTAATGATTCTATCTAACATGGTTATCTTTGTGAGTGCCAGTAGAGGCCATTATAGTTGAGCAGACCAAGGAAATACAAGGCCAAGGTATGAGTGCCACCTACTGGCTTATGAAAGCCAATGAGGAGGCAAAGGAGATACAGTAGAGAACTGAACATTTCCACAGTAATATCTGAATAACCCTTGGTTGACCTAGCCATGAATCACTGTAATCACAAAGGAGACTTTGGGTGTAGAATGGTTTAACTCACTGAACCATCTCAGTAGCACTGAATTGAGCAGAGCCAGGTGTACTTGGTTTAAAATCCCACCCTAGCATTGGATCTAATACACCATGGATATTAAGGTGGGTGGATATCAGGAGTTAGGAGTACCAAACCACTGTGTCAGTTTCTATAAGCACCATTGCTGTCACCCATTATTAGCAAATTATTAGCATTGGCAATGTAGGCAAGATCTACTTCTTCCTACCAGGTCAGCCCCGAATCCTCTGTTCTTTATCTTGCTGATGCCTGGACTGATAATCGCACCGCTCAACTAGTTGTGCCTCCTACAACAAGAGTGGAAGAGATTACACAAGGAGAGTAATTAAGAGGAGGTATAGGGGAGCCTGAATAAATACAAAGACGGCTACATAAATATGATGCCTACATTGTGTGAGACAGTCCCAACTTGAAATCACCACTCCTACTGGACAGAAATCCCCATTTTTTCCTGCCTTGGGACTGCTGATTAGCAAGAATGCAATTAGTCCATTCGAACACCTTTGTGTGAATTAGTAAAACATGCCCCCGACAGAGGCAGAGGCAGCCAACACCAGAGTGCATGGCTGGATTTCCACTCCCGCTTGGCCGTGTGGGCAGGCACCTTGTGCAGTAAACCACTTGTACATCTGCATGTTTTGCCACCACTGGTACTCACTCTTTTGGGCCTCGTGCTCCTGAGAGTTACTCCTGGGCTAAGAACAACAGTCCCATTCTAAAAGTTCTATTTCAGATTCCAGATCCACACTGTATCTTGGCAACAACTGGAAGACAGAAGAGCAGAGTCCAGGCTGTGCAGAGTGCGCCACTGTTAGACACTTGCATTGCTCGGAATATGTGATTTCCCCTGTAGTAATGAGACTAATAGAATAATTCTATATGAAAGGCTTTTTGTGCTATGTAAGGACAAACTCTAGCTATCTCTTTGTTTTCATATTTGGGGTTTAGTGCTAGCAAGTGGGAGATATATGTATATAAGTTTTACCTTACCCCACTGTACTCATTCAGTAAAGCTGTGGTAAAAAAGTACGGAGTGAACTTCCCTCCATTTCTTGCCAACCAAGCCTGTGTTTCCAGGGCTTCTTTTTTTTTTTTTTTTTTTTTTTTCCATGCAACTACAATAATCTAGGAAGTGAATCTGAGAGTTTCAGTAATACCACTTGATTAAACTATGGGCGAGTTCTGCTACCTCACGATTCTGGCTGAATCGCAGGTTGACAATTTTCAAACACACTTACAAGGGCTGTGAAATTTGGGGTGGGAGGCAAGTGAAGGTTGTGACTCTGCTAAAATCTGAATCTATAATTCCTGAACGTGATCAATTTCTAAACCATACAAAGTGGCTCTTTGGATCAGACTGAAGGAACTTGTCAATGTCTTTTAAGACAATGGGAAGAGAGGATGAGTGTAGTGTGAGCAGAGGGTTGAATTCAATGAGTAGAGCCCGACCACTGGATTATCACCTTCAATGAGGTGGGCCTCTCTCCACCACCTTGCCATGGGTGTAATTTTTAAATTCAAAACAAACTTTTGTTCACAAGAAGTTTGTGAGGCTGGACTTGCTTCTATGGAAAGGTCTCATATGTGCTTTTCCTTAGGAAAGATAAGTTGTCCAATTAAATGAAGAATTCTCTGGCTATCTCTTCATTGTTACTCTTTCAGGGTGAGATACAGCTGACATCTGTCAAATGTCAGCCAAGCTTCAACTCCCATTCTTGACTAGTAACCACAATACTCCCCAGAGTGATGGGACAAGATCTGGGTAGGTCCAGCTTGTTGTTTGACTTGAACCAAGGCTATAAGTGGGGTCTCTGTGGGCCGTAAGCCTTCAGCTTTTAACATGAAAGTCAGGAGGAGCTCATAAAAGGGTCCTGCAGGAAGCCCCCCTTGGCTTCTCTCTATTTGTAAAATCTGGAGCACATGTTGACTAGATCCAAAATTATGTCATTGCTTCATAACTTTTTGAGATTCCAACTTCCAAGGCCCTTGGGCAAGGAGCAGTTGTTATTATAAGGTCAGGATTTAGGACTGGCAACTGAAGCTCTTCAAGGTCTCTCCTCTCTGTGTTGTCTCCATTGCTTCTCAGCAGCCACAGAGAGATCTGGCTGCTCTCAGACTGACATCCCAGGCAGCACTGCCATGTAGAAATGACATAAACAACTACATTTTGTTCCCTAGGAGAATACTTTGATGAGCATGGACGCTGCCAGATCTGTGAAGCCTCGTGTGCCAAGTGCTGGGGGCCAACTCAGGAAAACTGCACTGGCTGCCCTGACACAAGGTGAGTGGTCTCTCAGTATCTTCTGTGGTTGAGAGCTTATGGGTTGCAGGATAGAGAAGGTGGTGCTTACCACCTTAGAGGCACCTATTGGGTCTGCAAGAGAAAGAAAAAAACTCCTTCCCATGACACAGTAACCCTCTATGGTCTGACCACAGCCCACCGCTGCAGCATCTTTTCCTTATGATGCCCAGTACCCACTACAAGAATCAGTACCCTGGACACTAGAGGTGCTTTCTCATTGATGAAATGGTGCTGCCTTTGCTGCCTGGAATCTCATCCCTTTCTGCACATCCAATACCTCAACCATCACCTCCATCTGCCGAACAAATATCTACTCATATTTCTAGAATCAGTTCAAGGGTAAACTGTTCTATGAAGGCATTTTTGACCTCTTCCCAGGAGAACTAACCTCTTCCTTTTTATGTTCCCCTGTACACTGTATAAACTTCCATAAGCGCAACATTCTAAGACATTCATTTACAAATCTATCTCTTTATTAGACTGTACACCCCTTAAAATACTCATCTTTGTATCTCTATCACTACTAACCATGGTGCTAGGAAAATAGTAGGTACTCAATATATTTTTGATAGCTGAATGAATGAGGAAACAGCAAGTATCCAAATGGAATGGGCATCTCTGCTAGTACACTGGGAATTTCTAATGATGAGAGTTGGAAGCCTATTGTATTTTTAGTCAACACTCCTCTGAGTCTAGCACTTAATACTTGTTGGCTGACCGAGTGTTTGAATAGCCTCATCACTGTTCTGCTATATGCATAGGAAGCAGAATCTCTCCCCAGACCAGTATGACCAGGATGCTCCAGTGGCAGGTGAATCTCTAGGATGGACGTTCTCTCTGCCTTACACATGGTCATTTCATCTAATTCTTCCACAGGACTGTAATATCCTGAGTAGGAACTGTGGTATATTTGTCTCCTTATTCCCCCACAGTGATCAGCATATAATAATAGCTCCCTCAAAAAGAGAAAGAAGGAAGGAAAAGAGAAAGGGAGAGAAGGAGAGAGGGAGTGAGGGAGGGAGGGACAGAAGGAGGGAGACACAAAATAACAAAAGTCTTAAGAACTCTCAATGCTCAGCCATAAAAAAGAAATCTTGCTATTTGTGACAACATGGATGGACCTAGAGGGTATTATACTAAGTGAAATAAGTCAGAGAAAGACAAAAATCATATCAGTTCACTTATACGTGGAATCTAAAAAAAACTAAACAAATGAACAAACAAAATAAAACCAACAGACTCATAGATACAGAGAACAAACTGATAGTTGCCAGAGTGTTGGGCGGTGGGGGGATGGACAAAAAAGCTGAAGGGGATTAATAGGTACAAACTTATCATTATAACACAAATAAGTCATTGGGATGTAATGTACAGCATAGGTAATACTGTCAATATCGCAATAACTGCATGGTAACTGATGGTTACTAGACTTCTCACGGTGATCACTTCATGAGGTATATAAATGTCAAATCACTATGTTGTATACCTGAGACTAATATAATATTGTATGTCAAATATACTTTTTTAAAATTTATTAGGGTGACAATTGTTAGTAAAATTACGTAGATTTCAGTTGTACAATTCTATATTACATCATCTATAAATCCCATTGTGTGTTCACCACCCAGAGTCAGTTCTCCTTCCATCACCATGTATTTGATCCCCCTTACCCTCATCTCCCACCCCCCATCCCCCTTACCCTCTGGTAAACACTAAATGTTTGTTGATTTTGGTTTATATACCACATATCAGTGGAATCACATGGTTCTCTGCTTTTTCTGTCTGACTTATTTCGAATGGATAAGAAGTTGTGGTATATATACACAATGGAATACTATTCGGCGGTAAGAAAAGATGATATAGGAACATTTGTGACAACATGGATGGATCTTGAGAGTGTAATGCTGAGCAAAATATACTTTAATTGAAAAGAGCTTTATATTCCAGGAAAAAGATATTCAATGATAACTGTGATAACATGTTCCACGTGTCTCTTTATCTATGCCTCTAAATATTGAACGTGCTTTAAAGCAGCTTCAGGGCATGCTATTAGATATAGACAGCATTCCTAAATGGGTCCTATTTCTCTTCTAACTCTTCACCATATCAATAATAAAATTCCATTGCATGTTTGAACATCTTCAAACTAAGGGAACTTTTCAGCATTTATTTTATAAGGGAGCTACCATCATCCAGTGTATATTGCAGAAGTCATGATTGTCTCAGGCTCACAAGAAGGGAGAAAATAATTCTAACTAGCATAAACGGCCATTTATAAAAACCTCAGGCAGCCAGTTGGAGCGCAGTGGTTGGAGCACGGTGTTCATAACACCAAGGTCGCCAGTTTGATGCCCACATGGGGCTGCACCCTCCACAACTAGATTGAAAAAAGAACAACAACTGGACATGGAGCTGATGGGTCCTGGAAAAACACACTGTTCCCCAATATTCCCCAATTAAAAAAAAACAAAAAACAACCATCACAGCCCATTGGTATAAGATCAGAGGTGTCCCCTCCTGGGACATTTGGGTCATTTAACTTGTTTAAGCAGCCCATTCTTTAACGTTTGAAGAGAGAAAAGTATGTGTATGGATCTTTCCTCCTGAGGAAACCTTGTTCCACAGGAACAATTTTCTTCTCATCTCCCTGAGCACTCCATTTCTTTCCCCATCTCTCCTCCTTGATGTCAATATGCAAATATGTCCAAGAAAGGGCATTGTATCATAGCAATGAACTACCTGACTTCTTATCTGCATTTTCCTGAAAGGGGATTGAGAAGATGAGGAGACAGAAACTATTTTGAAAGATGGTAATGTTGACTTATTTGTTCTTGAAAGGGCAGCAAAGTATTTTCCCAAGTATTTCTTTCAGTGGAATCAGGTCCATTCAAGATAATCTTGAGCATTTGGTTTATGTCTGGCCCTGTGTTAGGTACAAGGCCCATAAATTCTTATAGGTGACTCAGGAGCTCAAAGTCAAGAGATAGTGAAGCCCTCAGGGATAAGCAATAGTGGAGCAGCTTTAACACCCTAGGCCCGATCTGCACGCCAAATCTGCAACCATGGACAAGGGATGCCTTATAGAAACTGGAGCTACAGAGGACACAGGCACTCTAGACCATGGAAGGAAGAAGCAGAGTTGTGACTCCAGGAGGAATAAATACCCTAACCTCTCCTCTCACTCTCAGATCTCCTGCTGGTGTTTCCCCTTGTCTGAAACTAACTGGAGGCCAATGGGAAACAACCCTCACAAGTGAGGGAAGTGAACTTGGAGATGCAGTCCCTCATGGGCACACTTCCAGGACACTGCACGACAGAATGCTGAAAATGGATCTGGGGCAAGGGTAAAGGGAGACAAACAGAATAACTAGCACAGTTGGTCTGTCTGAGTTTCTTCCTATTCTTAAGTTGTTGGAAATCTCCAGTCCTAGTAGAATCATGTTCACCCCTAAAAGAGTTTAGAGGTTTGCTTCAAAACAACATGGGAGGGAAGTAAATCTGTGGGGGTAGAAATGAAATAAGATCGGCCATGTGTTGATAATTATTGAAGTTGAATGATGAACACAACAGGGGTGTACTGTTACTTCTTGCACATATGCTTATATATATTTAAATTTTTCCATAATGATTTTTTTAAATAATTGAACCCTGAAGTTGTTTCACAACAAATCAAAATTTAAAAAGCCCTCTCTTCACCTTCTAGTTTTCCCTTTACATTTCCATCAACCCTTCGGTTTAACTCTTTAAAGACAACTGAAAACTTGGAGGAAATATGCCCCTGCTCTATAACATGTATAGCTCTGTAACGTCGTCGTCTCATTGCCCAAGCTAATCTCTCATCCCAGTCCTGAAGGAGTTACAGAGTCAATGAATTAATTAAAAGCATTTAAAAGCTTTCTCTGTTCTGACCCACCCTCAAATATTTTATTTGATCTGCTTCAATGAATTCAGGGGAAAAAAGACGTTTTGCCAGATTTCACTCTGTTAAAACATTGAAGTACCAAGAAATTACATTAAGTGCCCTTGTGATGACTTTAGTTGGGCCAAATGAACAATCAGCACAGAGCACCAGCTAACCCTGACTTGACATTTCTTCTGTTCCAGCTCACATCACACACACACACACACACACACACACACACACACACACACACCCTGCGGCTTCTGGAAATTGTCGTGCCAATGTTGAGAACATCACTTCTGCCCAGATCTTTAACACTTGGTTTTGCCGCTTCCTTTCTTTCCATGAGCCCTGTTGGACCTGGAATGATTCACTGCTTATAAAAATGCCACGAGCATGTGTGACTTGGGGAGAGAAGTGCATCCCTTATAGAGCTTAGCTTGCCCGAATGCCTCAGAAATCCACAAATGGTGTGACTGGTGGTCCCAGAGATGGCTTGAGTTGCCTTTAGAGAAAATTTGTATAAGCCCAATGGAGCCCAGAATAAGGTATCTATTCTCCTCTACTAGAGAAAATTTGTTGGTTTCGGTGGAAATCTGTGCCACTTGAAAGGGTACTTTTCTTCAAGTTCCTTAGCAAGTTTTCTTGAAGGCATTGGGGGAGGCGTGGGGGATGATGAAATTCCGTGGCTGCACTTCAGCATGACTGTTTTCTAGATCTTTCGATCTTTAGAAAGAATTGTGTTCTTACAAAAATTGGGTGCGTTACCTGTGCTTTCCTTAGGGTAGAGGTGAAGAGAAGTGATTTAAAGCACACGTATGTGCTTGATACTTTCTTAAAATCAAGCACTCACATAAGAAAGGCAGCCCCTTCCCCACATAAACATGGAAGTATTACACTATCTGTTTCACCCCTCATCTCAGTTTCTGGATAATTTTAAATGTTTCCCATCATTGAGAGTATTAGATCACCTATCTCGATAGAAATAATTTCCCCCAATTTGTCATCTCTTTCTATAAAGGACAAAATTATGATGTACTTTCCATCTCTTTTTCAACCGAATTTAGCAAGTAAATGAATCCTTGCAAATAAATATACCCCATTCTCCTTTTGGGCAGAGCATTGAGTAGCTTTCTTGTTTAAAATCCTCAGAAAGTTCTTGCACAGTTTTTCTTAAAGGCAGCTTTTTGCGTTTGTTTTTTTAACTAGCCACATCCAAATTATCCCTTGAAAAATCTTCTAGCTCAGAAGGCAGAGGGAGGGTGGGGCCAGGATAGTCCAGTTGGCATTAGTGCCATCCGCTAAAATTCTGGACTGGGAACACAGTCTTCTCAGTATCCACCAGGGTGCAGGGGATCTGTTTTGACTTGGACAACCAGATGTGTGTGCGTGTCTGTTTAGGGCTGGGACTCCATGCTCTGTAATAGGCCAATAGATTGTTCTCTCCAGTGGTGCTGGGTATGGTGA
The DNA here is from genome assembly GCF_057876585.1 of Rhinolophus sinicus. NCBI lineage: Eukaryota > Metazoa > Chordata > Mammalia > Chiroptera > Rhinolophidae > Rhinolophus > Rhinolophus sinicus. The sequence continues at coordinate 42,435,550 of NC_142516.1, read as the reverse complement.
CCAGAACCTGGGGGGAAGAGAATGAGGTGGACTTCTATCTTCTGCCTTTGGCTTCAATCCCATTCTGTCTCCAAACAGATGCAAATGACTCAGATTGTGAGGGAGTAGGAACAAGATGGAAGATTGCAAGTAACACATTATTCAAGATGCCTTGGCCCACCCCAATTTCCTCCAAGCCTGGGAATGAAAATGCTTATCTCCAGTTTAAGTCTGACTCTCGCTATGGAAACAGTAGGAAACAGTGGCATTTAGACAAGCCAGTGCCACTCCAAGAACTAGTTGCATGAGCCCTCTACCTGGCCTTCCATGTGACATCCGGTTTGAGTGGAGAGAGGTGGTGGAGAGAAAAGGAAACCCTATCATCGTTTGCAGGCCCTCAGCAATCTCAGGCCTGGATGCCAGTGTTATGTGTTGTGTCTTCGGGGGCCATGTATGTGCTACATGTTCAGTTAACCTTCCAACTGATACAAGAACTACTATTCAAAAGAAGCTCCACAAAGCAGCAATTTGGCACCACCTATATTACTTAGGAATCATTGAACCAGTTCCATAGTAATCTAGACTATCAGTAAGCACAACACGGAGCAGCCGTTCTGAAAGTGTGTTCCCCAGACCAGCAGCATGAGCATCACCCAGGAACTTATCAAAAGTATAAATTCTCAGCTCTCTCCCGCCAATACCTGCAGATTAAAAACTCTAAGGGTGGAGCCCCCCCAGCTCACGTCATCATTCACATTACCTATCTGACTCTTGCACTTGGGAAACAGTTTCATTTTTTTCTGAGCAAATATCTTAGATACACTTTATCACATTTGCTTTTGGGGATTACTCTGCAAAGGCAAAAGAGAAGCAAAACGACAAAAATATATACCACCATATTATGATATATATTGTATGTGTATAAAGCCAAAGGTCCTAGAAGCCCACATGCTAACTTATGTGCAGTGCCCTTGTAGGTGACTGCAAACATGGTCAGAAAATAGAGACTGTAGTACCCTATACATCAGGAACGCTTGCAAAAATGACACTCAAAATCAGAGTTCATTGACTACTTGCCTTATGCACAGACCCACTTTACATGTAGCACCTAAGCTATAGGATAGTCCTTCATTCTACCCTTTGAAAGACCTTGGAGTTGACCTTTTCCTTGCAAAGTGTGGGAATACTGATAACTAAAGGAAGAATATTTTCTCCAAGTCCTCTGGATTCAGTCCCATTGAGTGTCCTGAAAGTTCAGAGACCATCATCGGACTGTGGGCTGGGTTTGGCTGGGGCCTACAATATGGGTTTCATTCCTGTAGGCACTGGTTAGTTTGGAGCCAGAATCAGGATTGCATCCCCAACCAGTTTATGGTATCCCTGCTATTTGGTCCAAACCTTGGGACAAGGATGGGTACGTGACTAATATTCTGTATGGTCTAAGATGATCAGTCCCACGCATCTCCCTGGTTTCTGGAACAATGAAACCAAATTTGTGCAATGAAACATGAACACCACATGTTCTGACACTTAAGGGTATTCCAGAAAGTCACCCTTACAAACTCTAAAAGTCTGCTTTTCCTCTAGGGTTTTTGACGATGGCCGCTGCGTTTCGAACTGTCCCTCAGGCAAATTTGAATTTATGAACCAATGCCATCTCTGCCACTACACCTGCCAAGAATGCCAAGGAAATGAGCCTTCCAGCTGTACTTCCTGTGGAGTCGGTGAGGGAGTCGGGTTGCTCACTTGTTCTTTGTTGTTTCAACCCTGTTCTCCTATGGGACACTAGTTCGTTTGATTCAGAAGCTTCATCACTGGGGACAAGGGGTTGAGATTAGACAGCTGTTCATTCAAGAGTATGTACAACCTCGAAGTTTCTGCTTGTTGTCAGGACACAAGTTTACATTATTGTAGACACAGACTCGCTGCCCCTGAAGAAATGAGAGAGGAGCTAAGAGATGCCTTTCCAGAGAAGGGGAAAGAAAAGGCATGCAAACGTGACGTCAGACATGAGCTAGACAGTAAAGCTAAGATTTGTTGAGGTAAAAGTGAAAAGCTAGGAAATTAAGACAGACACATTCAGCCTTTAAGAGAAATACTGTAATATATGTTGTGTCCGGGTCTCCTCAGCCCTGAGCTATGCCATTTAGGAGTTGTCAAATCCCTGTGGGAACAAAGTAACCATTTCCAAACACAAATATGACCTTCTCTGTCCCAGTTTTAATAACTCCAAGTTCCTGCTGTCATTGGATTATATCCCATGATCTCAAAGGTTGTCTGCAGTGTGACGTTGACTCCTCTCCTGCCTCCCTTCACATTCCTGTCCCATTTTGACCCATGTGGGACAGATTCCCATTTTCTCTGATATCTGACCCGATCGTCCTAAAGTTTTATTTTAAGATACAGTTGGATATGTTGGAAAAATAGGAATATTGTCGAATATTAATTCACTCACTCGTTCAATCACTCAATCATTCAGCAAATATATATTTACAACACATTCTATGCCAGGTTGCTCCCCGGCTTCTGAATCCTGACTTAATGTCATGGGAAGGTACAGAGAATTATAACTGTGGATAAAGAGAGAGTAGGTCACTCACTGCTCTCCCTCAGATCTTCCCACCTGTATCTGAGAAGTTTAGCTCTCAGAAAAAGAGGATCTTTTCTGAATGAGTCAAGGAAATGGGGTTCGCTAGTTTCATGATGTGGCTGAGAAGAACATATCTTGGAAGGTCAACCCTTTTGTAGTCTCCTGAGATTCCAGTTCCAACAGGTCAGGGTTTTATGCTCCACAATGTTGACCAGTAGAATCACCAAATGCACATTACATCCTCCCAAGCACTCCTTCCTTTAGAGGATAATGTTCTTTTAACTCAAACTCAGAGACCGCAGACACTTTTTTGCATCACCTCTACGGAAGCCCTCTTTATTTTCTTTGTTCCCACAGGAACAGTAGACTTTTGGCATGAAATCACCATCAGAAAAGAGGCAGCTTCAGAGTCCAAATCCAAGCGTGTGGTTTTTAAATTCTATTTCAACAAAGGTTTTAATTAAATAAGAAACATTACATTAAGCCATTTCAGAGTGCTGAGTTTACGGGTTAAAAAAAGGTAGTTGAATGTTGGCAAATTCATGTGGTTCAATCTTATACTGACTTTCAGTTTCTGAACTTGCAACACAGGGTCTGTGCTATCTTTATCCACAAAACCAGCAGCCTTGCATTTTGAAGGTCGATGGTTCTGGATCTACATGTGGTATATCACATGATGAGTGAACACTAGACCCCAGTTATTTTGGGTAGCATAGATCAGCTGTTCTTCTGAGACCAGAGCATATGGGAGACCTGATTCAGAGAAGATGGATGTTCTAAACACACTCAGCACAAACAAAACCTCCAGGAGGATGGGGGCAGGAAACCTTTGTGTACCCATATTAATCTTGTTTTTTAATATATACTTTTGTAATGAAAAATAATTAATTTTTATTAATTGCAATTGTTTACAGAATTAGAATTTTCCATTTTATCTAGGAACAAATTCCCAGTTTCATGCTACGGGTACTGCTGATTCTTTCCTTGGGGAGTCCAGTCTTGACAGAAGCTCAGGAAGTTTCAGGAATGCCTGTAAAAGGAGTCAAAGAGGAGTGCTTGGTCTTGTGCTTCAATAGTCTGCCAATATAGAAATTGGCAGCTGTGCAAATGTTCGGACCTTAGTTAACACAAGTGTGTGATTTTGATAACAGAAGTCAAAATCATTCTTAAAGCTTGCACTGTCATAAAACATGTCTATCAGTAAACATTTATTTATTCTCATGGGATCTCTATAACCGCCAAGTCTTCGAGCTTCCACAGATACCAAAAGGAGCCCAAGAAAAACTTTTCAACTATAATACAAGTATGCAGATACTGCATTTTTCACTAAATCCATTCTTATAGTTCTGGTCCCCAAGGAGCCTAAGCAGTCAGTCATATCTTTCTTTTCTTTTAAATAAAATGTCTTATGTTATATTAGCTTCACAGTTAATTGTGTACATTTTCCCTCTTTTGTTGCCCCTGTTTGTTCAGATAAATATGGCCGGGAACGCTTCTTGTACCAGGGGGAGTGTCGCGAGAGCTGCCCAGTGGGGCACTACCCTGCTGAGGGGCACACCTGCCTGCACTGCCCAGACAACTGTGAGCTTTGCCATAGCGCACACATCTGCACACGATGTATCAGTGGCTACTTCATAGTACCCACCAACCACACCTGCCAGCAGTTAGAGTGTGGACAAGGTAACGCTGCTTTGGGGCCACTGCCCTCCCTCCACCAGGAGGTGACACGAGGAGCTGCACCCCTAGATGTCCCACAGATGTGAACTGTCTTCTCGGTTTACTGACAGTGCCTGGGATAACTGAGTGACTATATGTCAAGTGGGGACAATGACAGTTGCTCCTCTCTCTTCCCCCACACAACCTGTTCTCTGGGTTTCCCCAGACGCAATCCAAGGGCATAGGAGTGCAGCTAATCACATAGAAATTGATCTTGAGTTGAAGGATTTGAGGGCAGGGTATAGTGGGGAGAAAGTGAGATTAGAATCAGAAAACCTGGCCGACAATTTTCTCCTTCCTAATTACTAGTTATGAGATGCTGGGCAAAATTAGTCTGATTTTTTTCTATGCCTTGCTTGGTTTCTTCATAGCACCAAGACGGCTGCTGTGAGAAGCCAATGAGGATCAGCCTACCTAAACTAACTAAAAATATTAAAATGTTGTGTGAATCGTACGTAATTGTTATTGTCCAATTCCTTGTCTCACATGGGAAGAGGGAGATTTAAAGACAGCACTTACAGTTATTGTTCTCTTCCATGCGGGAATGCTGCAGACTTTCACTGCTTTGTATAAGACTGATGCCTAATCTGATGCTGAAGAGAGCCCCCAGATAGTTCCAGAATAATTAAAACACATTCTTTTTCTCCTTAATGTTTACTAATATTTGCATAGGATTTAAAACTTAACAGAAAAGTACTTAGAAGGACAGATTAAAAGAGATAGAGCCTGTTCATTTATATACCCAATTCCATATTCCCAGAAGCAAAACTTATTTCTTTAATAAATAAAAGCCACTAGCTTGACTGTAATACAAGTTGCCTGGTACATAGTTCAATTTTGTTCTACTATTTGCAACAATCAAGCTGATCTAATTGATTGAATTAATGAAGGAGATAAAAATGTGTAACACAAAGATTCATAACGATGGTTTTGGTTTTCATAATTGCTCTATGACTTGCTTAAAAATAAGCGATGCACCAACATGGCAACTGATGTGTCTCCACTCAGTGAAAGTGAATTGTTTTTCACTCTTCTCACTGTATAGCCGAAGTTCAAGACCCAGAGTACGAAGAATGCACACCTTGTGAAGAAGGATGTCTGGGATGCAGCTTGGGTATGTCATCTTTCTTTGTTGCTTAAAGAGTTGAAATAGTTGTGTCTGTTTTCACACATCCTTATCCTGTCATTCCTTCAGCAGGGACTCTTGTCATTGTTGTCATGATCAGTGTCACCATCAATATCCATTAAATAGGCTCACTCCCATACGAACAGGGTCTCATTAAGAAACGCTCCCCTTTGAAGCAATGGATAGGTCACCTGTGTTCAAGAAATTCAGGTTTAGGAAAGAACAGGCATTTTTTCGTCTGGTTGTTGGCTAATTGGCAGGGGATACCTACAGCAACCATGTTTCACAGTGCAGGGACGTGGCCTCTCCTTAGCTTCTCAGGGTCACAAATTTGAAGATGAACAATGATGCGAGAGAAATAAACTCAACCTAAGAAATGCTTAATTATTCTAACTCACTTGGTATGTAAAACACAAAAGTCTGTCAGGAGTTTGGAGGTTTTCCTTTGCAAAAATGACTCTATTGCTTCAAACCTAAGACTATCCTTAGAGAAGAAACAATGTGGTGACAGTGAGTTGAAATCCCCATCATATAATAGAAAGCACTTGTCAGTCTTCATATAATTCACTAGTTCACATCACTGACTCTTCCTTTCTCCCCAAGCCTGCCTAATTCTCCTGTGGAAGGGGTGGTAGTAATAGTTTGTACCACACAGCACCATTGGATTGTATATGAAATGAAAAATAGGGAAGCCACTAAATTTCAGGAATGTATTTTGATGTAAATTTAGGCAAGATATTGAAACTAATTAGCAATTGGGTTTGTGGATTGTTGAAAGGAAACCCAACCTAAATTAAAGATTGAAGGAATAATTTCTCTTCATGCAGTTTCCATGTTTTCTCTAATCAGATTTGTTTATGAGCCTTTTATCAGGATGAAAACAAACAAATAACATTTTATATAATACCATTTTTTCTCAAGAGTATTTGATATTGAATTCTTTGTCTTTCTAATTGGCATTTTAAATGGAAATTTTAACTAAGATAAACCTAAGTGTTATAAATTATATTTGTTCACTAATTGAAAATACAAGGAAATGGAATCATTTTTACCTAATGTTTTAAGGCATCCTTTATGGTTTTAATTTAAGAAATGTGGTATTAAGTACGACCTAAGATTTGGGGTCCATACCTACATCACCAATGACTCAATGGTAGATTTAATTAAATTGCATAAGAGCTCTTTACTTCCTTATCTTGTCAATAAAATAGAGGTTAGTGTGCCCTTATCTTGGCTCATAAGTAGGTGATGAAAATCCATTAAACATTTGGTCACTAAAATGGCTATAGTCCCTAGTCTTGGGGAAAAATATACACAAATTCTTAAATTTTAAGTAAATGCAAAAAAATAGACGAAGAAAGGGGCCATATAAATTAACTGCTAAAAAGGGGACAAATGTTTGTACCAACAGAACTTAGAAAAGGAGGGAATCCCTGGGCACAGAAGTAGTCAAGGAAGGCTTCCAGAAGATGGGACTTGAGATAAGCCTTGGAGTTTCCATGGAATTTAGACAGATAAGTGGGAAGAGTTACACTATGGAGGGGCTTTGGATCTAGACAACAGCAGGATAAAGGTTCGGAGGGAAGAATTTCTGTCATGAGTTTCAGGACACTGAATGTACCAATTCTCCAGAAAGAATAAACAAATATAAGGGACTAGGCAAAGGGAAGTTTGGAGAAGTGGTTGAAAAAACGTACCTTGAAATCTGGACTAAGGAGTTTAAAAGTATTCTGTAGCACTTTTGGATCAAGATGGCAGAGTAGGTAAATGCTGTGCTTGCTTCAAGACCACATCAAAATTACAACTAAACTACAGAGCAACCATCATTGATTATCACCTGAAGTCTAGCTGAACAAAAGCCTTACAACTAAAGACATTCAGAAGCAGCCAACTCAAGACTGGTAGGAGGGACAGAGATGCAGAACAGGCTAATCCCACACCTATGTGTGACCATTAAAAATCAGGAGGGATATCTCAGCTGTGGAGGCCCCCCAAAAGGAGGAGCAAGGGGTCCCAGCCCCCTTGCTACCACCAGGCTACCACACCAGGGTTCCACTGCCAGGGAGAGAAGTCCCCATAACTTCTCGCTGTGAAAACCAGCAAAGATTGTGGCTGAGTGAAACAGAGAGTGGCTGTAGTCCCAGGTGCTCCTCTTAAAGGGCCCACACACAGACTTACTCACTAACCGAATCACTGGCTCTGAGTTCCAGCGCTAGGGCAGTGTCTTGAAAGGCACCAGGGACGTAGAGGATGAACTGAGTTGTGTGGCTTCAGGATGAGGGCTAGAGGGGCTGCTTTCCCCCAGACAGAGGAGCTGGCAAAACCATTGTTTCTTTGGTGAAGCCTCCTCCTTCCCAGTGTGCAGACACAGGTGGCCAACATATCTGCATCTCCATCAACCTGGCTAACACCTTTCATTTGCCCCAACCCAGGTGATTCCCTGAGACCCTGCTCCCCACAACTTTCAAGCACACCCAAGCTGCTTCCATTGGTTTTTCCTGTCTTGGTACACGCTGCAGATTTTCCTAAAATCTCTCAAACCTTCACAGAACCCAAACAACCAGCATATGGCTTCTGTGTGCCCTGTATCTCTGTCTGAGCAGACCTAAGCCTGGCACTAGCAACAGCTGGCCTTGGTTCATGGCTTGGCCTCTCAAGGTACCACCAGGCCCAGTGCAGGTGGCAGCCATCTGCAAATTGCTTTGTGGCTCATGCCAGGTGGCCTCAGGCAGATCACAGGCAGTGGCTGAACATGGCCTGCAGCATGTCCCCTCTCATGAGACCCCAGGGCTGGCACACCTGGTGACCAGCTTTGGACTGAGCTGGAGCATCACCCAGCCACCTCCTTGGATGACACATTCAAAGGGTAGAATAGGCAGGCACAAGAGCCCTGCTAAAATGAATCCTGCTCTGTAGGATCAGCCCCTGCACCACAGCTCCTCCACTGTAGTCATGGCCAGTCCTCACAACCAAACCCAACAGCTCTCACACAGCTCAAGTGTGAATCCCTCCCATAGACATGCAAACAGCAACCAAGTCTCAACAACAACAGGAAGGTACACACAACCCACGCAAGGGACACACCTGGAGCACCTGGTTCTGGTGAACAGGGAGACTGCGCCAGTGGGCCCCACAGGACACCTACTACATAAGGCCACTCTAATAAGACTGGGAGACATAGCAGCCTTACATAATACATAGAAACAAATACAGGGAGGCAGACAAAATGGGGAGACAAAGAAACATATCCAAATTAAAAGAACATAACAAAGCTCTAGAAAAAGAACTAAACAAAATGGAGACACCAGAGTTCAAAACACTGGTTATAAGGACGCTCAATGACCTCAGGGAGAAGAGATAGGAAACATAAGAGAAAGGAAACATAAAATTGGAAATAGAAAACATTAAAAAGAACCATTCATTGTCAGGTAGGATGGTCCTGACCTGTTCCTCCTTGTGGAGGGCAGATTAGAACATGATGATTGGAGTTTTCATGATTCGTGATTAACGTCTCTGCGTAATCAGGTCTTGCGACACCCTGATTGCTCCTATCTGATTCTTCAAAAAACAAGAACCAGTCATCAATGAAAAACACAATAACTGAAATGACGAATACATTAGAGGGAATCAATCAGATTACATGAAGCAGAGGATGGAATCAGTGGAACCCAAAGAGTTCCACGAGGAGACACAAGATACCTTGTAATTAAAATGCCAAAAATTAAAGACAAAGAGAAAAAATATCTTAAAAGCTGCAAGAGAAAAGCAATTAGTTACCTACAAGGGAGCTTCCATAATATTATCAGCTGATTTCTCAACGGAAACTTTGCAGGCCAAAAGGGATTGGCACAAAATATTAAAAGTGATGAAAAGCAAGGACCTACAACCAAGATGACTCTACCCAGCAAAGCTATCATTGAAAATCGAAGGACAGATAAAGACATTCCCAGACAAGAAAAAACTAAAGGAGTTCATCACCACTTCAGTATTATTCAGTTGGTACAAAAGTAATTGTGGTTTTACAATTGTTTTTAACCTTTTAAACCACAATTACTTTTGCACCAATCTAATACAAGGAAATAGAGAGATTTTTTTGAGGTGAAAAAAAAAGATAAAAATATGACTGATAAAATGGCAATACTACACATCTATCAACAATTACTTTAAATGTAAATGAATTAAGTGGTTCAATCAAAAGACAAGGTGGCTGAATAGATAAGAAAACAAGACCCTTACCTATGCTGCCTACAAGAGACTCACTTTAGGTTGAAAGACACACAAAGACTGAAAGTAAAGTGATGGGAAAAAGATATTTCATGGAAATGGAAATGAAAAAAAAAAAAGCTCGGGTAGCAATACTTATACCAGACAAAATAGACTTTGAAACAAAGACTATAACAAGAGACAAAAGGACCCAGTAGTCCCACTTCTGGGTATTTATCTGAAGAAACCCAAAATGCTATTTTGAGGGGACTGAATTCTAGATAGCATAACACCAAAATCCATGTGTTTTATGACTATTCTGTCCAGACCACCTAATGTTCTTCCCTTCTAATTCTAGAGCAAAGAGTATTATACTTTATGGAATAATAAAAAGATAAAAGAAAACCTTATTTTCTGCCCCTTTACATTGTACTTTGTTTGGCTACAACTTTATGCTCTATGACATAACTGAATTTACTAGTCAAACAGTGAAATTGTTCATAATAGTCATGCAAATGGATTTGGGGTCACTGTTCACCTGAAGCTGTCAGCTTCAGGACCTACCTCTGGAATGTTCTGAGATGGGGCAGGCCAGATAGGGGGACCCTCTCAACAGCAAGACTGAGAGTAGGCAGGTACAGTTTCACTTACTCTGAATTCGTCTCTGCCACTTTACCTCCCTTCAGTTTCATTCACCTCCACTGGAACTCTTTTCCTCTCTGGGAAAGTGGGATCCATTACAAGGGTATAATTGGCAGGAGACACCCTTCTCTCCTCCACGTGAATATGAGATACACTCTTTCTACCCTGACCCCACGTTAGATTCAAGCTTCAGATCCAGGAATTAGAGAACCAACCTCATTTCTTCTTGCTACCTTATCTTTCTATTAAGGAGTGAGACCTCATTCATAGAAGAGAAAAATCAAGACATCTGAGACATGAAATTGATGGCTAGTTTTCCAGTGGGGCAGACATACAGAATTTCTCAAATCAAATATAGTAGTCATGGGTCACTATTTATTTCACTTCTACCCCGATCTCCCATTGGACCTTTTCCACAAATTTTCAGGGGAACGAGAGCAGTGCCAAACTGTTTTGGTACCTTCCAAACCAAAGACATTGCAGAATAAAACTTATACTAGGCTGGTGCGCCTTTAAATTGGAAAGAAGTTGCTGATTATAAAAGTAAAATTCAACATTCATAAAGGACCTTCTTTCCAGTGACCTAGTGCATCACTCCCTGTCACACCAAGCTCAGTGCATGACCCAGGTGGTTAGCTATCATCATATCCAGGGACAGATGGGGGAGGGCAGTTCAGGATGCCTCTTTTCTGTAAAAGGCCAAACACAAGCCAGCTTCAGAGGGAGAATTGGAATCTAAATGCATTGTCACCACTTGCTAATGAGGGACAAGCAAACTCCATTAGACAATGCTGTCTTAAAAAACACATAAAATAACTTTTTATTTTTCAATCATTAGAGCTTCCCTCTCCCATCATTTTCTAAATGATACTTCATTTCAAACATGAGGTTTAGCATAAACAAAACCTTATAAAAGAAACCAATGTTGGAAGAATTAGCAGAAGTTTTGCAGTTTCATGGTCCCTTATTCATCCTGGCTTTCTTCATTAATTCACTTAGCAAATATTTATTGCATGGCTTTGTCCTTTCTGCTTTCCCATCGTTTGTTCCACTTATTCCACAAATAATAGGTCTGTGTAACCTGATATTTATTAAGCATCATCGTTCACCAGGCATTCGGCTAAACACTTAAAGTAGATGATGTGTTTTCACATCTATAATCCAACAATTTTTACAGATAGAGAAACTGAGGATTAGAGAAGCTTTAAAACGACCAATTTAATGCTTATGGGAAGTGACCGAGTTGCTAAACAATTTCAACCAACCTTCTGCTTAACTTTATTTACACTTTTCACAGGAAGTAGTTGGCTTAGAAGCACTTTGTAATATGTATGCATATGATAGGCAGGGTTGTGCTCTGATGACAGACGACCCCTCAATCTCAAGAACTTAAAACAACAAAGGTTTATTTCTCTCTCATTCATGCTACATCTCCATCACGGGTCAGCTGAGTGCTCTACATGGTCCTCAATCCAGGAACCAGGGTGATGGAGCAGCCATCTCCTTGTTGGGGCAGAAGAAAAGTACACTGGCTCTTAAAGGTGTCCCCAGGAAGTGACACTTGTAACTCCCACTCGCTTATTTTGGGCCAAAGCAAGTCACATGTACATGCCCAAGATTCCAGAGTAGGGAGATGCAAACTTGTCATGTGCCTGTAAAAGAGAAACTGGTATTATGAACACCCTAATGACATTCTCACCATGGTAATGCCTGGGACAGGTATATTCCGTGGTCTCATGTCATATGTTTGTACATGAAATAGTCACAAACATGTGCCCACTCTGTTCCACTGACTTCTCTCTTCTGCCTCTCTGCTCTTTCCCGTGATCATACCTTGGCAGTGTTTGACTTTCTCTTTCTTTCAAAGGAATTTTTCTAAAGAAGTTGCAATTCTTTTAACTGATGGAGTTTCCCAAAATATTCTGCTGTCTCACTTCTCTGACCCCTTGGCAACTGAAGAGTCAAAAAGAGGACCAGTGATAAATGACATGTAGTCAATAGGTGAACTGCCAGCTGAAAGGACTTTGACATTCTTTACCCCACTCTTCCAAATCCTTATTGTGAGAATAACAATATGCTGGTATCTCTTGCCTTTATCTGCTACCTAAGAAATGAGCTCATATGAACCTAGTTTGGGGAATTTGGACAACTTCCTCTAATTTTTTTAATTTGGTTCAAGAAATATTTACTGAGCATCTACAACAGGCTAAGCATGGAGATATAAAGGAGAAGAAAACACGTTCTCTACTGTCAAAGGGCTCAGAGACACCTGGGAAAGGCCAGTGGTTCTCAGCCCTAGGTGTACATCAAAATCACCGAGGGGGTTATAAAATGCAGTGCTGGGACCCACTCCCAATGTTTCTGATTTCATTGGTCTGGGGTAAGGCATCTGTGTTTTTGAAAAATTCCCAACTGATTCTGATGTGCAATCAGAGTTGATTAAGATGGGCATATAAACCACTGGTCAAGATGGGTATATAAACAGGTATTTTCAACATCATGTTTAAAATACTTTGTTGAGGATGGAAGCTGGAGCAGAGACAGATACATTGTATTACAATAATTACAACTTGCTGTCCATTCCATGCTAGGTCCTCAGCTAGGCCGGCACTTTACAAACATGGACTCTAATTCTGATACGGTCTTCTCTGTTCAAATGCTTATCCCCATTTTATAGAAGAGAAAACCAAGGCACAAAGAGCTTATGTAATTTGCCCCGAGTCACATAGTTAGCAAGTTTTAGAGCCGAATCCAAACTTAGAACTGTCTGGCTCTAAATCCATAGACTATCCAAATATTTGCTCTTTTTCCAGATTGCACCCAGACACCCTTTTTGTGAAAAGGTCAATCTGCCATATTTATTTCATTCTTGGTTATACTCTTATGCTCCTTTGTTATGTCTCCTGAAATTTCCCTATTCTTCTTCTCCTGCATTCAAGTTCATATTCTTACAGTTATGGGGTAGAAAAAAATAGTCGTGAGGTATCCTAAGTTCAATTTCTAGAGCAATTAGCTCATCATCTTGGCTCTTTTTGTTATTACGCTATTTTCCCCCGGAGCCGGGTATAATCAAAGTTCCTCCTACTTGTTGTGTAACTGACCTGTGAAGTCTAGCTTCAAGCCAAGGCTGTCTGGATCACGTATACTTGCAGAAAGAGAACTGAGCCAATTACTTTCAAAACAAACCTAGTAGTCAAACAAAAGCACAAAGTGTGGCTGAGCACAGCATACGGGGTGAGGGATTCAGCAGACCGGCTGCCGTTCCTGAAAGCAATGTGCTGTCTGCAACATTAAACTTTCAGGGACTGGAGGCAAGGGGCAGTTGGACTGCTGGATGGATTTCACCTTTACAGAACTATTTAGAAACCAACCAGAATGTCTCGTGTGCATGTTTAAAAATAACAAGCTGGAAAAATGTTGCCAAATTACTTTTTTGTAGTAAAATATGTTTGATATTTCTGAAATCTTTTCAGCAACCAAGACCTCAGCTTATGTTTGTCCATCAGGTTTAAAACAAAAATAAAAGTGAGATCAGTGGTAGAGACTAGAACTTTGGATGGTTAGGTCTTATTTGATTTTGTGGCATTGTGGAAATGGAGTCTGAAATCTTAGTATCTATCTTTATCCTTCCCCAACCACAATGGAAATTTTTGGGCAAGTCCCATACACTTTTTATTTCTAATTCCATCCTGTTTTATAAAGGAAAACATCCACAAATGCCCTTCCTTTTACCTCCTAATATGGCCCTAGAGATTATAATGAAAACTAGAAAGATGATCATATTTTAGGCTAAGAGAGAGAAACCAAGAGGTTCTATTATTTATAGCAAAATAAAATGTAATTTGCTTTCTCTCCATGTCTACCCTTTTCTTCCCTGTCATATCTGCCATCATCAATAGGCCTGTTGTTATAGCTGAGGCCACACATCTAACTTGTGTGCCATTGTGTCATAAGCACTTAGCTAGTGCCTGTCACCAGGTACCAAGTAGGCACTCAGACACACGGTATCTGTGGCTTTTGTGCCTATTGTTAGCTGTCCTCATCTCACCTCCAACACTCCATCTCCCAGTGCCACTGCCACATAGCCATTTCACAGTCCTTTACCAGATGGTCGGAAGAGCTTCCAGCTCCACTGGTTGAGGAGAAAAAAATTGATTTAAGTTACAGAGCTGACACCAGAATAGACAGAAGCTGAGTGTGGGTGAGGCGGGAGTATCTGCATGTTGATACCCAGCTGCTCAAAAGGCAGGTCTCCAACTAAGAGTTGGGCCAACAATGAGTGTCAGTAAACTGCCTCTGCATATCGACAGTCTGAAATTCCAGCCCTCTAAAAGTCAACAGGAGGATAATTTGGTAGGAATCCAGGCTCATCCTTTCCATGAAGTCTCCCTGCACCTCCCACCAGGGAAACCTTGGCTGCAGAACTACCAACAGCCTTCAGTTCAGCTTCCAGCACAGTGGGCCAGCCCACGGCTTGAGAAGCACCATGGGGACCAAACAGCACAGCAAGCTGGAGAATGCAGTGGGCTCAGGAACACGGTCTGGGTAGGGCCATGCTTCAGATACCACCTCTTGGTCAAGTCCTCAAAGTTGAAGCACTGGAAGGCTACGGGTATCCATGCTGACATCTCCAAACATTAGTCATGTTCTCACTGGTCATATTACCGGGCCAATCGAACCTTTGTTCCTCCCAGCTGTGCTTATGGACCTTCCATAGCAGCCAACTTTTCTTTTTTTCTTTCACATTTTTTCCATAAAAACAGTGTGTTCTGACTATCTATAAACTATCTACCACTAGGCAAGACAAGTAAATATTTTGTATGAACCAGGCAGGCAGCCCAGGGCTATCTACCTCTCAGCCCCTTGTTCCGTGGCCACCAGGAACTGGGAGGCCCATGAGACCACTGGGCGAGGAGCATTTCTACTTGAGCGGTCCCCATTCAATCAGGTCACCAGGACAAGAAAACATCCAAGGGCAGACATGGCATTACTTCCAGAGGGGTAACATGTATAAGCCGGAAATGCAAAGGTTGGAATATTAGAGTACAAAAGTTTCTCAATCTCTCCAACCTCTAATTTGGACCAGAAAGAGCTGACAGCTTGATTTATCATCATAATGGAATTTTATGCCCTAAAATAATTGCTAGAAGTCTGGATGTTCCACTAGAAAAATAAATCAACCTTAAAATGCCGTCTCCATATTACCATGTTCCCAACATTTCAGTGATAACATCAAGCCTTTGGGTGAGGTCTGGAGGTGAGTGTTGAAAGAGAAAGGAGGTCGTTTTGAAGGGGTGCTTATTGGAAAGCCTAGTAGAATCACACTAGCTGACCAAGCCAATTGTAAAATTGCAGATTTATTATGTTTAGCAGAAAGGGAGCCTGTACATTTGAAATATTATCCAAATGACCTGACTTCAACTTAGAAATCTATGAATTGAAACAAGTGAATTAGGGAGGCCTCTTGCTTTTCGCACTGAAGTGTCTGTGGGAGGTGAGTTAAGAACCATTTATGGTAGTGATAAAATACTATATTTAAGGATGTAAAAATTTGGCATAAAAGCTCTCAGTTCAGAAGTAAATTCCTTTTATGTGCTAGTCAAAGGAGCAACTGAAAAGTTTTACAAATGGGAAGTTTGACCTACTGAGATTTCAAACATAAAATCTGTCAATTATTCCTTGGGACTGGTATAGTAATTACACCCTTGAATACTAAAATGTAAATCAGAATCAAGAACTCAGTAACAACTTATCTTTACCATGGCTAATGACAATTACCCAAAGCCATTGTCCAACTGTCACATTATGTGCCCAAATGTGCATTATTGGGATGGGTCACTTGGGAACTTAGCAAGTAACTGGGGAAAAGCACTGGACCCTTATCCAATGAACAAATACCTCATTGGTTGGGCATTATGTTTTTGCTCTGCCAACAAGCCAGTGGTCCTTTACTTGAGAATTCTATATTTGGCTCAAGCTAGAACTAGTAGATAATGCTTGACAGCCGAAGGATGTGTGTTAATCAAAGGAGCCTTACTAATTTTAGTCTCCTCCACACCTCTGACTTCATCCTTACCTCTCTCCCCTTATCCTCACTCTCTAGTTACACTAGAGGGTGCTGGTCTTGGTTACTTCCTGCCTATTTTTGTCTTCAGGCCCTGCTCTAGCCGTTCTTCCCCCTCCACCTGGAATGCTCTTTCTGAGGTATTAATGTAGCTGGCTCCTTCCTGTCATCACATCTCAGTTTAAATATCATCTGCTAAGAGGCTTCGCCTCAGCACCCAATCTAAAGAAGCCAGACTATCTCTGTCTCTCGGTCTCCTCTTTCCCACCCCACCCCCCACGATACACACATCAATTGTGTGGATTGGATGGATCAATCATCTTATTTTAATTCTGACAGATGAAACACAATTATCTGATATTTTAATTTATTATTTACTTTTAAAACTTATTTGCTGTGTTTCTTTCTTTACTAAAATGTAACTCACAGGCAGGCAGGGACTTTATATTAGCTTTACTGTTGCATCATCAGCATCTAGAACCCTGCTGACTACACGCAGATGCTGAATGCATAATTTTTGAACAAATAAATGGGCAAACTGCTAACAGGTAAATCTGTGGTGCATGGTCAAAGAGTCCTTGTGGGGAGTGAAAGAGCCAGACTCCAGTCCCAGAACTCGCTCCAGGCAAGTCATTTCACGTTTGTCTCCAGAACTTACATCCTCATCTAGAAACAAAGGGATTGGATGGATCAGTGGTCCTGACCCCTATTCTGTAAAGCCTCTCCCTCTCCCACCATCCACTTCTCCCAATTTAGCGAAGGCAGCTTTGCTTTCATCTTTTTCATGTATTTGATTTTTCCTAAGTTTCCATTTGGTAAAGGATTTTGCTGCTAAAATAAAAATTTTAATCCTCCAGATTAGATAAACACTTCTGCTTAAAGTTAATCCTGCCCCAGCCTCTTACCAGTTGTATGATTCTGAGAAATTCATTTAATTTCCCTAAGCTTTGGTAGCATGATGGATACAGGGGATAATTTCAGTATCTTCCTCAAAGCATCTTGTGAGTATTAAATGAGGTAATGCATCTGTGGTTGGCAGAAGAATGGTTCCTCCAACCAAGTCCACACCCTAATCCCTGGAACCTATGAATGTGTTGCCTTACACAGCACAAGGGACTTTGGAGATGTGATTAAGGTTAAAGATTTCAAGATGGGAATGGTATCCTAGATTATCCAGCTGGGCTAAATCTAAGCACGTGAGTCTGTAAAAGTAGGTACCCTTTCCAGCTGCAATGAGAGAGATGAGACAGAAGGAGAAAGCCATCATTGCTAGCTTTGAAACTAGCTGAAGGGAACCTCCCCCCACCCCCCACAGTGAGGAATGTAGGTGGCCTCTAAAAGCTGGGTACATTCCTCAGCTGACAGCCAGCAAGGGAATGGATCTCAGTCCTACAACTGTAAGGAACTGAATTCAGCCAACAACCCAAATGAGCAAGGAACCAGATCTTCTCCTAGAGCCCCAGAAAGGAACCCAGCCCTGGCATGACTCTGATTTTAGCTTAGTGAGCCCCAAACCAGTTTCTGACTCACAGAACTGTAAAATAATAAATCTGTAATGTTTTAAGCTACTAAATTTGTGGTCATTTATTGAAACAATAGAAAACTAATACATCATTTAAATATGTAATGAAATGCTTGGCACATGGGAAGGACTCAAATGTTAGCAATTCTTACAAATATTATTAATGGCATAATTATTAATATTGTTTCATTATCTCAAAAATCTCTTTCTGCCTTGATGCTGAATTCTGAAACCCCTCTTTCTACCTCTCCTGGAATAGCTTCCTTTCAGTTGTTTTAAAGGAATTGTTCACCAGCTTCAGGGGCTGAGTATTGTTCTGGATTGAAGTACGAGGAAATTTCTTGAGATGCAAAACCAAATTAACATCACTAAAGATGGACAGATAGAATTGGGTACTTTTGGGTATGATATCTTGAAAAGGATACCACATGACCTATACAGTACTTTGACTGGGAACACTTAACCTGAATCTAAACAAGAGGAAATAATAGGCAAATGCCAAATAAGAAACAGGCTATAAAAAAGATACCGTTACCTTTGAAAAATGTCAGTGTCACAAAAGACAGAGAAGACCCAAGTTGTTGTTCTACATTAGAGGAGACTAAAGAGACAAGGTGACTAAATGCAATATGTGATCCAAGAAAGGATCCCTATCGGACATTATTGGGTAAATTGAAAAAAAAAGGAATACAGACAGGTATATTTACTAACATTGAATTTCCTTAAGTTGAAGACTATACTGTGGCTATATAAGAGAATGTACTTATTTTTAGGGGAAATATATTTTGAAATATTTAGGGGTAAAGAGCCACAATGTATGTGTCTTATTTTAAATGATTCAGTGAAAAAACAACACACACATATACACACACACACACACACACACACACACACACACACACACACACCGTGAGAGCAAGTGAACAAATTACACAGCAAATAGATGGAATGCTAATAGGTGAATCAGGGTAAAGGGTAAATGGTTTTATTCTTATAACTTTTCTGGAAGCTTGATATTATTTTCAAATAAAATGTTAAAAGAAAAACTATCCAAGCTTGCAATCCCATAAAGAGAAAAAACTGTTAACACTTGGTGCCAAATCAAGCTGCATATTTTCTTCTGATTTGTAATTCCATCTGATACCTATATTATCATGTCTGCCCATTTTCGGACTTTTAGAATGTATAGCTTCTCAAATTAGCATAAAGACAAAAAAATTTCCTCACACTTCCCTTTAGGTACATTAAATGTAGCCCTGGTCAAAGAAAGTACAATTTTCAAATGATCTATTAGACACTGAGACACTAGCATAGTGCTTAGAAATATCTATATAGTAACCTAAATAAATGTGTTTCCTGAAAAAGATAGCAAAGCCATCAGTCAAAATGTTAGACGAATGAAGTAAATAGTCCATTGTAAGAAATAATTACATGTACTTACTACGCGTAGATATAATAGACAATAATGGCCCTACAGGAGGAGTCACGGTGGCTTGGGTAAATCACAGGTGTCTCTAAATGTTTCTAAATGTGTACCTATTTCGTTCTCACTGCAAAATAAGCCCTTTAATCGTTCAGCATTAGTAAAGAACATTGGTGTTTGTGGTGGTGTTTTTATGCAAACTGAATCCTGTCCTCTTTCAGACACATGCCAAAATATATGAGCTTTTGCTCTTCCTGTGGTCAAGCTTGCCCCCCTTCCAACAGTGTTAAAATTTTTAGAAAATATTGGAGATTCCTAAAAGGTATCAATACTTTGGAAAATTGCCTCATCACCAAGAAGGAACACTCCTGCACTTAGGCACCCACATGTGCGTCTGTCATTTGATAATGTTTCCTTCAATAATGTCTCAAGAACCAGGAATGAAAATAACAATGGCTGTCCCACACAGCCAGTGGCTTCTCTCAAAGCGAAGAAAGAAATGCTGAGCATTCTCGTCCATGTAATTTGTGACCATTAGAAAGATTGGTAGACACTCTTTCATTTAATCCCTTTGGACTAACAACATAGCCCATCTGGAGCATAAAAGCTCTAAACCTAGAGAAAAGAGACAGCACAGATGAGCAGCTTCCATGTACTTTCTCCATTCAAAAGTGCTAATAAGGAAAACTGCTGAATTACTATGATTACCCATGACTTGAAAATAGCTTATCACCTGCCAATATGAATGAAGGCCCCTGGAGAGCTGTGAAATAGCAGGAGGAACAATGGCTTTGGGGAGAGAATCTTTATAGTGTCTGAGAGAGGAATCGGCCGACTGCAAAACAACCAGCTTTATGAAATGGAGCCCTTATTCTAACTGCACCCTGCAAGCTAGTCCTGGGATGTGTCCATGCCATGGAGAAGGAAAATAGAAGAGCTTTCATAGAACAATCAGGGCTATAAAACATGAAATGAAAGGAAGACACAGCCAGCAATTATCTGAAAGAATCATACTAGATAGACAGCCAATATAAGGTATTTCATGGTGGGGCAGAGCTCGCCCCCAAATGTGGCAGATAATTCTCAGCCTGCTTTCTACATTATGTGCTATTGTGTAGACGTAATCATACTGTGAAATCTCTCTTGTTTTCAGACCTAAGTGCCACTGGAATGCTGTTAGAGTGGTCAGATGAGGTTCATTAAGAAGAAGAGCTTGGCTTGGTGGAAACGGGGTGTTTGGCTGTTCCACAAAATCTTTTCTCCGTCATCACAAAGCTCCTGTGTTAAGGCTCTTGGAGGCTCTTAAAGGAGAGCATCTGCAGCCTCACCAGTCACCACAAGACACTGTGTCTTGGTGGTGGGTGGGGGGCCTGCCTCATTGGCCGGTGCTAAGCTTTCATTTTTATTATGATAATGGGTTCATTTCTCCATGAATTGTTTAAAATATTACCACAACCTAAGCTCTTTTTTATGGCCAACGTTTTCCTTTATTTTCTGTGGGATCAAAACAATCAAGATTTATTAATTTTTGTTCTCTTTGGGAATGGATTCAAGGAGAAGGCGTTCTCAAAAGTTGAAGAGTATTACCTTTTGATCAGTATTTCATTGCTCACAAAACTTGTATGCTCGTGGGTACACACACACAGACACACACACAAACGCTGGGGGCCCCAGGCTTACACCATACACATAGCATTGTTCTAACATGGAACCAAAAGAGTAGACAGACGCTGTGTGCTGCAGACATTCATTAATTGGCGGGAAACAAATGACATAAAAATGTTTCTAATCTTTCAGTGCTTTCTCTAGATAAATCAATGCTGTGCTCATAGTGTGGCTTCTAACATTCTTTTGTCTTGTTCATAATTCCCAGTTCTCAGCTCAATCTATTACTATTGAAGAATCTTGAAAAGCTGCCACTTTTGGAGAATGTACTCAAAGGGTCTCTCCCTTCTTGCCCACTGCATCCCACACATATATACATATACATACGCATGCTTAGCACCTGGCCATGTGTTTCTCTATACCTGAAAAAGAATTTCCTCCTTATTCTAAATAACACACAGCGTTTTTCCAAAAGCCCACATTGACAAGAGTTGCTGCAACATTTCTTGATGATTACCTGCGTGGATTTGTACGGTTACAGGCATAGTCAGTTTAAAATGCATTTCCTGAGTACTTAGTCTGTACTCCATTCTGTAGGAGATCAAGCCCTGCAAAGTCTAAGCCTCGGTATCTTTATCTGTAAAAATTGGGGAAAGGGGTGGAAATCAAACAAGAACAATTGTCCTAAATTCAAATACCTACAGGTGGTAGTCAGGTACCATGGTCAGGTGCCAACTGGGGACTCAGGCCCACAGCGGCATACCCATCTAGAGGACTCATTTGCTGTTCAGCCCATCAATCTTTGCAGGCAGAACTTGAGGTAATCCAGACTTTTTATGGGAAATCTTTTTTTTTTTTTTAATTAGTTTCAGGTGCACAAGACAAAGCAAAACTTAGACGTTTATCATTTATATCCCTCACAGTGTGAACCCCCCTCCCCCCATCCACTATCCCTCTGTACGTTCCCCAAATTAATTTTCAAACCCCCATGACCATCTTGTGGTTACCGACTATTTTTCAAAACCTCTCATCTTTCCTTTATCCCCATCCCCCCACCCCTCTAGCAACCCTCTGTTTTTATGGGAAATCTTTTGATTTCTTTAAACAGAGTATGGGTCTACACCATGCTGGCCAACAAAACATTTCTGTAAACTAGATTCCAGTCAGCAGCTTCTGGACTACAGGCACTCCGAGGCCCTCCGTCCCTGTTTTGCATGACCATTAGAGCCATCCAGCCACTGGCATGCACACCAACTATTCAGTGTCTGGGAAAGATGGTCACTGAATCCCTCCAAATTGTGCTCATCACTCATCGCTGTTTCAGCAGGTCCAAGTGTTACTGATGAAAATCGGGATGGGATTGCCGAATTTTGAGAAGGAGGAGGAGCTTAGAAAGAACATTAAAGGAAACAAAACTCCATTTTTAACTGTACACCGCACTTCTGGCTGATGGTATACACAAGGAAGAGGAAGTGGAAGGGTTTTGGTATAATCTGCCATATGGCTCTGGAACTTAGCAAAACCTCCCATGGCTGTAAGAAATAAAAGCACAGGAGTACAGAGAAAGAAGCAATCAAAACGTACCTAGTAGTCCACAGAAGCCATCAAATAGCACAGAAGAGAAAATGTACAGTAATGAATAAGATATTGAGTACAGCAAAACACTCAGATCAAGGGAAACATTTTTGAAGAAAACGATTTGCAAAATCTATGAAGTTTTTATAAGGTAGAGTAGTAGACAAAGGCTCCAAACCCAGGGGGAAGGATAGATGCTCTGGCTGGTGCCTCCTGATTAATGAGTAGAAAGTGATCCAGTTGCTATAGAGACTTGAAGATACACAAAAGAAAACATCACTTCTTTAAAATATTCCTGATGATGAATAGGCAGAGTCTTTCAAAATATCTTTTTAAAATTGTAGGAGGTTGTTTTTTTTTTTAAGAGCATATCACACAGAATCGCTCTTAGAGTTTTTCCCCCCAGATAACAGAAATTGGTTACACAAGCTTCAGTTTGTTTACACAAACCAGCAATTTGGGTAAAAAAGTAATGACCAGAAAATATGCCTGTTGGAGAATAAAATTTGTTTTTCAGCAGTTTTGTTTCTGTTTAGGCAGCAAGTGAGATAAATGTGTGTTGTCTTGGTTTTCCTTTTTTTCTAACAATATATTTAGTTGGAGAGTTTCCTTGAATGCTGAGAATGTGAAATGCACCTAAGCAGAGTCAGAAAATGAGAGATTATGCTTTCTGTAACCTTCTCCCAGTGTCTGAATTGAGAGGTAACAAGAAATATGATGTCAGTGGGACTGCGGGCTCAGTCCCTTGGCTTTCTCCAGCTTGGCTCCTGCAGCCTGGGACTCTTATTTCACTATCAAAAGGATTGTTCTCTTTTGCTCCAGGCAGTTCAACTTTGGCAGGGTATCCTGAAAAGATTGGAGATTCCAAGCAAGGTCTTGAAAACTGCAATGATGAAATATCTGGGGACCCCTTATGCACAGGGCGGAGGGCTCTTAATTGAATGATTTGGGTAAACTGTTGGTGCGAGGCCCAAGGGAAGTGTCACAAGGTCTGTATTAAACTTCCCATCACACCAGACATGTTGAGTTCCTTCTCTCAAACTCACCAGTCACATAGGATACAGCATTCCCCTTTCTGTTAAAAAGAAGTAGGTGGATTAGAAAGAAGCTCTAGTAGCTATCGTTCAAATATTTTAACAATCAAAGCAGAACACAGAGGAAAATGGTGCCTCCTAACTACTCACTGTGTCACGGTATTAGTTTCCCAGGGCTCCTGTAACAAAGTACCACAAACTGAGTGGCCTAAAACAACAGCGATGTATACAGGCATACCTCATTTTATTGCACTTCACAGACACTGCATTTTTTACAAAGGTTTGTGGCAACCCTGTGTCAAGCAAGTTTACAAACCTAAAATGATTTCCCAGGACTCTGAATAAAGTCTGTACTCCAAAGCATGACATAAAATCTTCTTTCATGATCTAGCCACTGGTCTCTTCAGTCTTCTCTCTCCTGTCCCTTTTCTTTTCCTCTAGCTCCAACATCTACTCTTTAGCTACGCCAACTCTTTGCAATCCACTTTTGTATTTTTCCTATGCTTTTCCTTAAAAACCAATATGTTTTTAAGGTGAAGGCAACTGTGCTGTATTCTAAGATCTTGTCACTCCCTCTACAATTACTTCGATGAGACTCTCATGAGTCCTTTTACTAAAGGAGTTGTCTCCATAGATTTAGTTCTCTCTCCCTCAGGTCTCTCACATAGAAACTTTCTCTCCTGTCACCCCCCAAACTCATTTTTCAGGTCTCATCTAAGCCTTCACTTCCTCAAGGAACCCTTCTATTATTGCCTCCCCCCTCCACACACACACCCTGGTTTAGGTTATCACCTTATTTTCTTCTTAGTAAATTGTTCATAATCCCATTACTGACATTGATCCCACATTTGTAGCAAGGTCTCTTTATTTCTGCTTTCCCCGCTGGACCCTGAATCTAGGTCCATATTGTCCTAGGAATTAGTCATCATTGTAGCTCTAGCATATAGGAGGTCTCAAAGTATATTTGTGAAAGGAATGAATTAATGGTGGGCATAAAACTAGGCAATAGGGTTGCAGAGGTGAGTCAGATATATTCCCTGGCTATGGAAGATCATTAACAATTCACTATACCTCAAGTGGATAATAGCCACAGCATTAATATGAAGTTTACTGGAAGCTCAGAAAAAAGACTCATTCTGTCAGAACTAGAGGACTCAAACCAAATAAATAAAAATGCTTCATATGCTTAGGGTATTTGAGTTGGGCCTGGAGCCAAATTTCCTTTCTGGCTCTTATATTTTATGATTCCTGGTGTTTCATCAAAATTTTAAAGAACTTTCTGCCACTATGTTAGCCTCTTTCTGAAAAGACTCATATTCTTTTATCCACTAAAATTTCAAGGCCTCTTCTCAAGGTATTTTTCTTCTTTTTCCATGTAATGTCTTTTTATCCTTCTCCACAGACTAAGAGCTGTTTGTTTTCTTGGTTATTCTGCAATTTCACTGTGATAGGTCTTTTTGTGGATTAAAAAAATAATATATATGTTAATGCTGTTTCTTGGGACTAATGATTGGTATCTTTTAACAGTTCTAGAAAATTCTCAGGCATTGTACCGTGTTTCACTAATGTCTCTTTCCCATTCTGTCTATTATCTCTCTTTGGAACTTCAACACATTTAGACCTTCTCTTTCTAACCTCCATATCTCTTACCACTCTTTTCTGTTTTGTTTTTGTCTCTCTGACTGGAATTGTTTTTCATCTTTTCTTTATCTTTGAGTTTACTAATTCTCTTTCTGTTATGCCTAAATACTACAGTTTAATCTAACCATTGAGTTTTAAATTCAAATTTTTATGTCTTTCACTTGTAGAAGATGTTCTTTAATAACAAAAATATTCTGCTGCTGTTATTTCTGTTGACTCTTTCTCATAGTGCCTGATTTCCTTGTGTAGTTTATGTTTTATTTTAAACTGTGGCTGTTTTCCTTGAAAATTTGTCTGTGAGAATACTTTGAGATCTAGATTAAGATGACATTTCTTTAGAGAGGACTTACATTTGCTTCTAACAATTGCCCTGGGACACTACCTACTTGGGGCTATTTATTTTGAATTTTCCTTTTGAGATATTCCAGAACACTAAGATGATGTGAATTCTGATTATAAATCTACAGGAGATCCAGTGTATAGTTACAAACTCTCAGAAAAGGTGTTGTTGTTGTTGTTTTTGTTGTTGTTTAATCTACCCAAGGCCAAGGCTAGGACCAGGATGGTTTTTTTCCTGTTCCTTTTCCTGGCAAGTTTATTTTTCATTCATACTTACACAAAAACTGTAGTCCTTGGGTTCCTATTTTAGTGCTGTATTTTATCTGGCAGCCCTAACTATATAGTAAAAATGCTCTGAATTTTTCTATTCAAAAAGAGATATTGAAACTTAATTAAGTAGGAAAACATAAGGAGAATCATACCTTCGTTTCTTTTAGGTTCTAAACGAGTATTTCTGTGGTGTACCAGATTAGAGGTTAGTTTATGCTACATTTTGCCACATCACGGTTTCTTCTCTAAATAGCTTTGTTCATTATTATCCCCTCACCAGACTGCAAACTCCTTGAGGGTAGTGATTGCCTTTCTTATCTGTATATATTCCTTACAATATCCAAAGCTGTGTACGAACTACAGTACAGAATCAGTTAAGTACTTGTTTATTGCGCCAAGTCCATTTTACTGCTGAGCGCTCCTCATTTCTCCTCTAGTATATTCCTTAAAAGAGTGTTTCTAAACTGTGTTACATAGAAACCTAGTTTTACAAGATGCAATAGATGAAACCATCTCTACAGTTAAATAAGTCATTTTCCACATAGCACCCACAATGATCTTTTAATTAAATCCGATCACATCAGATCTTTTTTTTTATAAAGCTTCTCATTATTCTTAGATTAGAATGCACACCTCTTCCCCTAGCCTGTAAGACTGTATTTGATCTGGTCCTGTACACGACCCTGGCCTCGTCTCCAGACTCTCCCTTTTGCTTTATCCCCTCCAGCGTCACTGACCTTCTTAATGTTCCTTGAAATGATCAAGCTTTTTTTGGCCTCGGTCTGGAACACTCTGCATTCAGAACTTCTCATGGCTAGCTCCTCGTTATCATTCAGATCTCTACTCAAATGTTGACGCTTGAAAAGTTCTCTCCCTAACTAGCCTATCTGAATTGAGGCTTCTCTTTTCCACTCTAGTCTCATCACTCCCTAACCCTTTATCTGAATTCATGTGCTTATTTATTTATGTGTGCTTCATTCAGTGACTATTCCTGGGATATCTGCTATGTGCCAGGCAATCCTCTTGGTATTGAAGTATAGGGAAACAAAACAAAACAACTTGTCCTCATGGAGCTTGCATTTTAGTGGCCGTTTCATGCATTTATTGAAGATTTACATTTAACTTATATCTAATAACTATCTAATTTTCCTTTTATTGTCTGCCTTCACCCTAAAATGTAAGCTCCAGAATGAGCGAATAAGTGAATGAACATACAGCTGTGGTGAATGATCCTTATAGGAACTCAGCTGTATATATTCATCCAACACCTCCACTTCTAGTTGGTCTAGACAAGGATGGAAATCCAGGAAGAGCGTGCCTATGATGATATTCCACTATTGGAATCAGAGGACTAGGTAAAGAACTAGAGTCCAATAAAGAACTGAGCCCTCTTTTAACCAACATTTGTAGACAATGATCTAGATTATTTATTCAGGTCTCTTCTACTACTGTGTAGCTCCCGGGGGCTGTGCCCCATTGTCAGCTGCACCATTTGCACTACTTCCAATTCAAATATTCATTCATTGTCCTTGGACACCAGTGAGGACAAAATGATTGAAAATCATCAAAAGTCTCCTAACCAAATACTCTGTATCCCAGCACCATTAAACTTTCCAGAAAAATCTTCTGCTTTGGCAAAGCTATCAGAGGGCCCATTTTATATTTGAGTGTTAATTATTTGAAGCGATTCTAAGTACAAGGCCTGTTTGAATTATGTAGTAACTTTTCGTGCTATTTGGGGCTTATAATTAGTTGCACTCTTTGGGCATATAAATCTCTTACCCAGTTCATTATACTCGGGTGGACTGAAAAATGTCAGTGACTCTCCTAAAAATGTGTACAGCATCATCTAATAACTAAGCTCATATTTACTCTGGGAGCATATGCATTATTGACATCGTGCTTAATTATCTCCCCAAAACAATTTAAGTATTGGCTGCTTGTAATTCTTCTCTCCCCTCAAAGGAAGCAGTAGTATATCTCGGCAGGGTGTGGACATTCTGCTGATGCTCCAACAAGGCTGCAGATGCTCATAAAGGGAGTTGTTTAAAAGTGCTTGGTCCAAGTGACAGCCCCTAGTCTGGTTAGTGAGTCCGAGGCAAAGCCAAGAATAACCCCATTATCCTAGTCGTCTGCCTCTTTTACAAAATCCTATCAGAAAAAACAATTCATATTAAAAGTGAATTTTAAAAAGGGAGTTTGTACAAACATCTGCCACTGTTTTAAGCACATCCCATGGAAGAACATCAGTCTTGTCCTGGTGATGTGGGATTTGGGAATTGCTGAGAAACAAAACGGAGAGAGGAGAAAACAGAAGTGGGCAGGAGTGGGACAGAAAATGAAGAAGATAACCAAAAGGCCAGCTTCCTCAGGGAAGATCTATGGGAGGAGACTTTCCAAACTCATGCCTTAATGACTCCTGAAACTCATAATTTGAGCACTTTCTTTCTTTCCTTAATAACAATTTTTATTCTAATTAATTCAGTATTTATAAAAAAAAAAAGTATAGAAACACCAGGGGTGCCAAAAAAATGTATACAAGTGGACACTTTGGTCAATGTTGCTCAAGCAGTAGTTCGCCGAAATCAGACGTGTCTGGACACTGATGGTAACCACTTTGAGCACCTCTTGTAATTGCAGAAGTCAAACGTGACTTGTATTCATCTTTTGTTATCAATATATATTGAGTGTTACAATTTTAGTACAGTTTTCCTTTCTTAAAATGTGTATACATTTTTTTGGCACCCTCTGTATATGTATTGCAGTCACCTGCTAATTTTTGGGTGATCAATCAAAAAAGTATGGAGATTACTGCTTTAGATTTGTGTCATCATGGAGCTTGGAGAGTCACTGGGGCTAGAAACCTATGAAGTACAGGTGGAGCATCAGTTTGGTTCGATACTTTACCTAAGTCTGGGAGGCAATGGGAAGGCAAATAGAGTCCCAAGTTTGGTCGAGCCTAGGATATTAGTGATCAGACTGGGAAGGTAATTGAAGCAAAAGGCTTGAGATCATATGGAAAAAGCAGAGTATACTGAATTACTACAAGATGGGTGCTATTTTACGGAACATTTACAGTTGTGGCTTTAGAGGTCAAGGTAGAAGGAGTCTAATGAGTCTAGGATACCTGAGAAGGGACTGGTCAGAGCGCAGCAGCCTCCCAGGAGCACAGGTTTAACATGCTCATTAGTCATCAGCCCAGGCAGTAACCTAGAAGGTCTCTGCAGTGATGGGACTGAGGACAGAGAGGTTTCAATAGGCAGTGGCAGAGGGAGGCCTAGCTAGCATGGGGTATGAATGAAAGACCTAGAAGCCTGAAAATGAATCTTGAAAGAAGTAGCCAAAGGTAAGGTAGGCACAGCCTCACATTAACTTCTCCCCACACTTTTGCGGACAGTAAGTTCTGCCTAAACAATATATTTAATCCATGGCTAATTCTGTCATATCTAGATATTATATGATAAAGGGCTATTGTTAAGACACCAAGTTTCTTCTGTCTCCCCCAAATGAAAAATAAACATACAATAAGAACAACAAATTTAGAAACAGCAAACTACAGTCATTTTAGCTTATATATCTCCTTAATTGTGTGATTCAAAGTTTATGTGAACCATAAAAGTAAATTCTTTTTTCTCTAGACATTTTAAAATGTTCAGTTCCACCTCAATTTTAAAATATCCCCTTTCCAATACATTTTGTAAGTAAGATGTACATTAACTCCTAATGTAGCCCTGATCCCTCCATATTCAATGACGAAAGCTATACGTATTTCTAAAAACATAATAAAATGGCAAAGAATGTCAGTGAACCACTGAAGGAATCAATGTCTCCATAAGGACAGCAAGTGTACCATGGGTTCCAGCACCAATGATCGCCAAGGAAACCATGGAAAGGTGATGCAGAGAATCATGAAAACCTCTCCAAAAACAGTAGATACTGTCTGTGGTCCTGCCCACCCCACCCCATAAACATGAAATCAGAAAAATGAATTTTCTCAAGGAATGAAGGCTCTATCCCCAACTTGACAAGGCATCTGCACACACATTCTCCTTAGTGAGAATGTGAGTAGCTGGAAGCCAGTAACTGTTTCTGAAGGCTTTTTTCCAAATGTGTGAGGCTCTCTCCCTGAATTCTGACTGAACTTGCCTCCTCCCTCCTCAAAATATGCTCTCTCAGCTCAAAAGTTTGACAAGATCAAATAACCAGAGCTGTTTAAACATCCTACTTTGGATAACACCTTCCAAGACAGTTAACAATTCTAGCTTGTTTAGACTCTTCCATTCCTCACCTCCCACCACACACAAATACACATACATACACACACACACACACACACACACACACACACACACACACACACACGAAGCCAGGAAAATTCATCTTTTCTCCTTAAGCCACCCCTCCTTACCATCCAAATGCCAACTTGACTTAGAGTCAATTTCTAGGTTTAATATCGTTGTCTTTCCTCTATTCCATAACAGCTGCGTCTCAGTGGTCAAGCTAAATCCATTTAGTTCATATCTGACTCATGGGTCTTATGGAGTGGAATTTTTTTTTTTTTTAAATAAGTCTTACTCTTTAGAACAACCGGTAATAATGAGAAAGACTAATGGGCATTCATAAGCTGTTATAAGGCACAGTTCCTGTTCTATGCATTATTCATTTAAGCAAACTGTTGTCAAGGTACCAAATTCACTGAGCAACTGGGCTGGAAAAGTCCCTGGACTCAAGATGACATTGTTATGCATATTTCTGAGGCTTGCTTCTATTTAACATTTTCATCATTGACCTGTTTAAAGGAGCATAGAGCAAACTCATTAAGTTCCTAGGTGGGAGGGATGGCCAGAACGTGAAAGAATAGGATTAGAACTTCCCCAGCCCTTGCCAAATTAGCAAAACTGTCAGAGTCAAATCTGTTCACTGGGGACAACTAACATTTGGGCAGGTTAAAAATTTACCTAATGGAACCACTAGTGTTAATGGGGGTCTTTGCAACCCCTTAAAATGGATTCTAATCCCCCCAATCCATAGACTGTGGAAGCAGAAAGCCCTCCCCCAAGAATTCGAAGAATTTCAGTGAGCTTTTCTTCCTTATGGTACCTCAAGCTTCAGATTCCTGGTTCCACTTAATTAGCCTGGCTCATGGTTCATTTCACTGTCCTGCTCTGGTCACCCTATAACAAACCATGTGCACCCAGACATGATAACCATTTTCTTCCCAGGAGCAAATCTTGGCCTCCTACAAAAGGCCTGGCCATCTCCTTGGTTGTCTTGGCTCTTGTTCAATCTTTCTGATTAAACTTCTACCCCAAGTAGTTTTACAAGGTATTAAATATAGATAGTGTTCTCCCTAAAAGGAACTTTGCAGCCAGCTGTAAAAAAAAAATAACCTTTACAACCATATTACCGAACAAAAGTCAGTATGACAAAGTCATGAGCCACTACTGCTCTCACCAGGGGTCAGCAAACGGTTTCTGTACAGTAAAGTGACAGCTGGCAAGTATTTTCTATTTCTGCTGCAACTACTCAACTCTTACGCTGTAGCATGAATGTATTCATACGCAACATGCAAATGAAAGGGCATGGCCAGATTTGACCCTGGGGTGGACAGTTTGCCAACTCCTGTGAGACTCAACTTCAGAATTTTTAACTTCTGGGAAGGCTTAGCAACCATGTTACCTGACCACATCATTTCACAGCTGCAGAAATCAGTACCCAGCAAGTAGAGTGATGTTTGTGCAAGGTCACACGATAATTACCCAGGGTTAAAACTTCAAACTACAAACAGGCAGCCCAGTTCCCAAGCCAATGTCCACGCCACTGCATGATCACTAGGCTATTTCCAGAAGGTTCTGAGGAACCCTGTGTAAATGGCAGAGCCTCTTCTAGAAATGTTTCCACTATTACTTTTGGTGCAATGCATTGGTTGTATTATGTGTAACATATAGTAGTGTTGTCTTTCAACAACCCTAGGAGGACCCAAGGTGAATGTTTGGCTAAAGATTCGGGCAAAGGTCTACCACCAAGAGGCAGACTTTGTGAAACCAAAACAGCCTAGAGTAGATCAGAAAGGAAATCTATGCACTAAGTTCAAAGGACATTATTTTGTTTTGTTTAAATATAGTTAAAGGTAACATAAAATCTTCACATACCAAGAGGAATGTTTTAAAGAGGAGCAGTTGTTTTCCATCTCCTCTTAGAATGAAAAGAGCAGGACTGGGATATAACAGATAGAAAGAACTGGCTCGAGGTAACTCACTCAGAAGGATTGCAGACCAGAAGAAGTCATAGCATTTCCTAAATCATTGGATTTGGGATTTGGCATCTTTCAGGGAGGGTTAGGAAGGAGGGAAATAGACTGAGTCAGTGATTCGCAAAGTCCTTTCTCTCTCATTAAGTCCCCTGAAAGCTGCAGGAAAGAGTCCTTCTCTGAGTCAACAAAGAAACATTGAATCATTATACCTAAGGAGAACAGGACAGTTTCTTTAAGGGGGTTGTGAAGTGTGGAACACAAAGTAGATACTGTATTGGGGAGAAAAAATTGTCCAGGTTTCAAAGGAGCCTCCCAATAATTCCTCACGTTGGCAGGCATTTGGGTAATTCACGGAAAACCCACTATTCAGAGGTAGAAGCCTGAAGCCCCTTCCAAGTGTGTGTGTGTGTGTGTGTGTGTGTGTGTGTGTGTGTGTGTGTGATGCATTTACATTCGCAGAAGCCTGGAGTTTCTCAAAGTGGATGGTTTCTGATCTGTAATTTGAAAACCCAGTAGCTTGGGCCTATTCCTCCTGGAAAGTTAGGGCCAACCACTTATAAGACTTCTTACTTTTCTAGCTTTGATAAAGATAAATCATAGCGTACATCTTGTTACTAATTAAAAATGGTTCAATCTGTTCAAATACAATTTCTGGATAGTACATTTCATAAAACTATCCCAGAAGATTATTTGTCTCAAGCCAAAATTTTTCCAAAGCCCATTTTTCCAAATGAACTCTTGGTGATTATTATTTTTCATTATTGTAATTGTTTTCCAGATGATCCAGGAAGCTGCACATCATGCGCTACGGGGTATTACATGTAAGTCTGGCCTTCTTTTTCATGGCACTAACTTTTCTGCAGTTAAAGCATTACTGACTTAATCCTAAATCAGTGATTAAAGGAAAGAGGCCCTATAGCCTGAGGGAACTCTGCCCTGTCAGCCTCTTAATGAACAGTTCTTGGATTCAGCAATAAGAGCCCAGCTGTTTTCTTGCCTCAAAAGGAGGCCTTCTCTTTCTTGGTCCTGGAAGTCACCCAACCTGACACTGGTGTCTAGGAATCTTGCCATGGGTTACCAAGATTCAGACCTTGCTGGTTCTGGACAGACCTTAATAAAATACCCGACCCCAGGCAAGCTGTTTCCATATGTCTGCATGGACACCTTGTCCTTACCAAGAGTTGGACTGTCCAGGATGAAGCCAGGTGCTACATTAACTATGTTAAATGAAACACAGACAACCATCACCCTCAAGTTCTCTAATACAAACCTACAAATCAAACATGGTATGCTTCAACGTTACCACCCCTTCCTATTCTAGTCTCTCTTCCAGGGTACATTGGTGCCTATCTTGGGAGAAAAACTAAGTAAAGAAGGGAGATGAAAAGAAAGGGAAGGCCCACATAATGCATAGGCTATATAATTCCTCCCTGTCATCCTAAGAACTAGGGAGTTTTGTGATTAACAAACTCTCACATCCCTTTTTCCTCTTTACCTTTCCGTGAACATCATCGGACACAGGATCAATGTTATTCTCCAGAAGAGAAAACTGAAGCTCAGAGAGGCTATGGGTTCCCTCACATTGCACCAAAAGCTAGCAGAGGGTCTAGACTTGGGTCACCTCAACTTTGGTGGGCTCAATTCCAACAGACTTGAAATGTGGCAGTGGGTAAGAGGACATTAAAAGGGATGAGGTGGATGGGAGGGAAAGGGAAACTCAGCAAGCTGAAACATATTAAAAACAGTCAGTTAACCTTATCATTACTTAACTTATGGTTTTAATTCAGCTTTCCAAGAGTAGACTATTATTCTCTACATTGACCATATCTCTACATCCCTGCACTCTTGACATACTGATTTAAATTATTGTTCCATTTAAACAGGGGAAGAGGGGTGGAGAAGAGGCCCCCAGACTTGACTATTAGAAGGTAGACCAGATGACAGTAAATTAGTCAGAAATTTGTCAGCATGTTCATAGTTGGCATTTACCCAGCCTATGGCCTGCCACAGACACCCCAAGCAGAGATAAACAGCAGAGATAAACATCCTTGGTGATGTCACATGGTTAGGGGCACAAAATGTTCCTCGGAGAACCAACGAAGAAGGACTTAGACTCAAAGAAATAGTGACCGTGTAGAAGTAGACGAGGAATTCTCCTCTTTATCCCCCTTACGACTCTGCATCCCTCCAGCCTAACGACCCTTCTTCATTTTGATTCTAGAACATACCCTTTGATCTGCACCTACTTCCTTTGTCACTTGAGAGCATCATCTGTTAAACTTCGGAGCCAGAACTGTCAGCCTCTCCAACTCACCACTGCCCACTAATGAGAATGTTTCATAAAACCCTTTGAGAAACGAACACAACAGATCTTTAAATAACATCATTCCATTCAATGTCATTTCATTATAACACTAAGATGCTGTAGAAACTTAACTCTTGTTTATATAAATTAGCCTATGGTAAAATTGGTTTCGTTATACATCATTTCACTTGAAGTCGAAGAACCTATCAACCACATTAAGTGAGGACCTACTGTTTGCTAAAAAGAACATGCCTGATATTACTAAGAGTAGAACACACATTTATAACCCTTCAGAATATTTACCAACTTTGAATACAGCTAATACAACACTGTACAATAAAAATTGTTAAGGAAGAAATGCAAAGCCTTCCTCTGATATCTTGTTAATGGTATAAAATTTATCAAAGGGCGAAGGTCAACTTTTTCCACTTCCCCTTCAAATGAAACTGTAATTCAGTTGAGTCTGAAACACATTTTACTGTTGAATAAAAATAATGGACATAACACATAAAAATACATACAGATAAAAGCTAAGGCACTTCAGTATTGATGCTAATAATCTGGTTACAGACATTTTGGTAAGCTCCTGGAACTCAAAACAGCTGTTTCAGACCTTGCTGGTACCAGGTAGCAAAAGTACACAAACTGTCTGTTCAAACAGATCTTGGCTAAAATCCCAGTTCTACTTTTAACTACTTATTAGCTTTGAGCACTTAACCTTGAGACTCAGTTCCCTTATTTAGAAATTAAAGATAAGTAACAGCTACTTGTATGGGGATTGTGCTGAAGTTTTAATGAACTAATATTTGACACATAATCAGTACTTCATTAATTAATATCGGCACCCCTTTCCTTCTCCCCAGCCTCCTCGCAGCTGCCCCGAGAACGGGCCCTTGGAGGTCCTGAGAGGTGGTTAATGACTTGTTTAGAGGGTACACACAGACCATGAGGAAGTTTTCTCCCTTGAAACCCACTTTTTTAAAACGATGCATCGACATATCTAAGGAGATTAAATTATGGTGGTTAAAAGAAATACATCAACATAGCTCATGGAAGAAATTCTATCTTTTCTCCTAGGTTTGAACACCGCTGTTATAAACTCTGTCCTGAGAAGACCTACACTGAAGAATTTGAATGCAAAGCGTGCGATACCAACTGCGGCAACTGTGACCAGAATGAGTGCTACTGGTGTGAGGAGGGCTTCTTTCTCTTGGGTGAGCCTGAGCATGGCATGGAACAAAGTGCAGACAGGTCTCCAGAACCCCATCCAGAAATAGGAGTGCCGTTTGATTGGCTTCAGGGTCTCTGTGTGCTGGCGCCTCTTGTCCAAGGAGGAATTTTAATTTGGTTTGAAAATAAACATTAGCCAGGACTACTTCCTTCTGCTTTGATTACTGAAGCATAGTTCCTATTTCACTAATTAATCTCAAATATCTCCAAGCTGATGGAAACAAGAGTGACTGCGGGGGCTGGGGGAGGATGATGGCAAATGCTTTAGAATCCAAGTCACCTGGACTGTTCAGAACCATGACTCGTTCCTTGAGACATAATCCACATTATATTCCTGAGCGCTGTAAAAGTTAAACAAGATCCTTCGTCTTGGGTTCTGGTCAATTCGTTGACTCTGATGGTAATGGATGTTTAGGAAAGAAATACATTGTGAGGCTTCCAGTTAAAGAACTACTAGTCCAGTGCTCTTGGATGCTTATGGGAGAGAGTGGGGCAGAAAGCCCACGAGGACCTCCGGGTGTTCTCTATAGAGATTCATTTTATGTACAGTTTTTCAAGGCATCGAGCGTGTCAAGTTCTTTCTTCTATGCTCTTAACTCTTTGAACTGATAGCCAATTTAAATTCTCACTTAAAAGAGGATTTAAAGTGTTAGATTTTCTTAAAAACACATTTCTCAGTTGAAATAAGCTAACACCACCTTGCTTTCTTTAAAAACAAATTCAAACAAAAATGTCCCTGAGACTCCCTTCGGCCTGTTCAGAACTTGGCCCTGCAGAGAGCAGCAAGCTAACACCAGGGTTCCTCCTGCCTTCATGTTGCCTCTCTGTGTTCTTATGTAGGCGGCAGTTGCGTGAGTAACTGTGGCCCTGGCTTCTACGGCGACCCAGAGATGGGCGAATGTGAGCCCTGCCACCGATCCTGTGAAACCTGCACCGGCCTTGGCTACAACAAGTGCAGCAGCTGCCGAGCAGGACTGCAGCTGCTGCATGGGACGTGTGTGGGTCCTACCCAGACCCAGATGGAAGGCAACTTCTGGAATGGTATGTGCCTCCCAAAAGAGATCGCAGGTGTCTAGCTGTCTTCTTGCCTCCCTCCTTCCCTCTTTAACCCTTGCTTTTGAAATATCCATTAGATGAAGGCTGGGCAGTGAAACACTTGGAATGAGAATCAAGTTTGGGTCTCTTTGATGCTCTGTGCAGGAGAGGGAAGGAGGCCGTAACTGGCATTTGTCAAGGAGGGAAAACCCAAAGGGCAATTTACAATTGGTCTGGCCACTTGGGTTTCTACTAGGATGGAGCAGACCTCCAGAGAAACGGCTAAACGACCATTTTCTTGAAGACTTCAGAATAGCTTCTATCACATTCGTGTATCTCTTTACCAAAGAAAGAGATACACGAATGTGATAGAAGCTATTCTGAAATAAAGGAAAACAGCCAGTAGAGTAGGTTTTTCAGTTAGGCAAGGAAAAACT
Source organism: Rhinolophus sinicus (assembly GCF_057876585.1). Lineage (NCBI taxonomy): Eukaryota > Metazoa > Chordata > Mammalia > Chiroptera > Rhinolophidae > Rhinolophus > Rhinolophus sinicus. The sequence continues at coordinate 42,398,561 of NC_142516.1, read as the reverse complement.
TCTCGAAAGTATTGGAACTTAAGCTAAAACAACTTATCTGTCCAACTGGCTTATTAGAAATTGCCATCATTCAAGCTTGCCTTCTAAAACTTGCCCTCTCCAGTTGCAAATGGGAAAGTGGGGGTCCTGAGAAGGGGCAAGAAGGAGGAAGCTTGGAATCTAACAGTAAAGGTCTGCATGTATGCATTGCCATCTGAGTCTTCAGAACAGGCCTCCTCACCCTAGAGCCACAGTCACAGGCTTCCTTGTAAAGCAATTATAAACTTCAGTGTCCTCTCCATGTCTGAGGTGGTTTAAAACAAAATCCTCTTCCTGCTGGAAAAATCTGACTCACATTCTATGCAGAGACCCTCACAAAAACAAGAGATGCTCTCTGCTTGATTTCAAGGCTAGGATTTGTTTAAAAGGTTATTTTAGTGCAGAAACAACAGCAGCTGAAAAGCGGTCTGCTTGGGATAGGTCTTCTAAGGGCTGGTGAGAGTGAGAGTTCTGGGGTAGGAGAAAAGGCTCCTGCTGGGTTTCAAAGGAGAGACGTTTGTGGCTGCTGTCTACTACGACAGCACTGCATATGTGACTTAAAGGAAAAGCATCTCAGAGACCATGGCAAACCCAGCAGCCAAAGGCCACAGAGAACACAGGCTGATTTCAGAGACAGAGCTGGGAAGAAAATCATTCAATCCAGACTGGGATATTTCCCGTGAATTATAGCTGAACCAAAATGCTGAAAACAAGTTTGTATGCCATTCAAGCATTTAAGAGGCAGTGCAGGCCAAGGGGAAAATAGTCTGGTGCTGTGTTCCTAGCTCAGAACATCTGTATTTTATCTGGTATCCAGATGATGAAAAAAGTCCAGGGAGCCAAGTGGCAAAGCAGACTTGATCCCCCAAATGATTACACGTCCCTTTCAACTGGACTACGCACTTTGCAAGCAGAAACCAGGCCTTGATTGCTCCCCTTTGTCAAAGCACCACACCCACCCCTCTGTATTTTCTACTATCAAAATGTAATGTTTGTGAAGAGAGGAAGGAATTAGTCCATTTGGGGATTTAGCACTAAGAAGGGATGCATGAAGCAGATGAGAATGTTTCTCATGGCTGGACAAAAGTAATAAAGCCAATGACATGGCTGCACTTTTCCACTTCTATGATCTAGGAAATAAGACATACAGACTATTAACAGTGAGAAAAAACTGTTCCTTTATTGAACAAGGTAAGACTCAGCTTCCCCAGCATAGGTTAGGCACCACTGAAGTGGATAGTAAATGGAAATGCACTCCATAAAGTCCTGGGAGTATTTGAACCAAGGCCTACATCTTTCTCCTGACCTTTTCCTTAAACACACACACACACACACACACACACACACACGCACACACACAGTCGAGGGTGTAACAGGAGAGTGGAGGGTTCCAGAGAAAAGTACTAATTAGCCACACCTTTCAGATGATGGAAAGCAGATTGCAGTCACCTTGGTCAACTGTGAGGGAACCCAGACCAATTACAGAATGTTTATGAGAGAATGTAGCTGCATAGGTGATACCTACAAGGTGGGGGTGGGGGGTGGGGGTGTTTTAAACACAGACGCAGATCCAGGTGGGAAAAGTAAGATGAGAAAAACTTCAGTCCATTCCTTCACACACACTACTCCCCAGGGGAAACAATAAGATTCATTTTTGCATCTTATGTTTGCCCCCATTGTCTATGTCAGCATGTACTAGGGAAATATCCTTGAAATAAAAATCCAACTAGAGTTCCCTGAACACCTCTTTGAATAAAGTGGCTATTCACAATGAGAGTGACAATGACGACAGAGCCATCATTCTTCATCAACTATCAACAGAGTGGAAATACCTCCTATCTTAGCCCAAGGATGGAGATTTTCCTACACATCAGACCATGCCTGGCAACTCCTCCAGCCAAGACTAAGTAATCTCCAAAGATGGCTGCTCAACTCATTGTTCTTCACACCACCAGAAAGCCACTGCACAGCAGTATAGATTATTCCCAGGTCCCCTGTCCCCGTCATGAGTACATTGTAAAGATTACTTAGTGTTGCTATGTGGCAGTCACAGAACCCATATTAAGTAGGCTGCTAATGGCTTCAGCAGTGACTCAGCCATCATACTGAGCCACCGCTGGTAGAAATGTTCAGGTGTGGCAGGCCATGGGCTTTGAAAGAAGATAATGGCTTCAGCTGGTTTCCTGAAACCATTGTTGGCAATGGCAACAGTTTACTCCATTACTGTTAAATCATTTGGATTCTCTTAAGTGGTTTTCCTCCTGGTAGTATTGGAAAGTCCTAGGAATAATTCCTGCACACTTCCCCTACCCACCTAGTCCCATCATTGATTAAAACCATGTTTGTAGTGGGCTCTAATTACATATTCTGAAGGTAGTCTAACTTACAAAGCATAGACATAGTGAATTAACTTTCTATCTTTGACTACGTCCTAATAATTTATCACTACACTGTCTTTTGATCTTAATTCCTATGCTCTGAGAAAGACTAGAAAGCCAGTCAGTCACAAACACTGAAAGCCACTCACGTGTCAAAAAGTCTCAAGAGTGGGAGATATGTTGCCTAACAGAACTGAACTTTAGAGAACTTTAAAAGATGCCATGAAAATCTGATTTTTTGAAGGACTTTTAGATGTATACAGTTGCCTCACTCACAAGTGAGGACATAATTTTTACTTAATTAACCAATCAGAACTCAGAGTGCAGAAAACATACGTATCTGGGTAAGTAATTAAATCTTTAGCCTAGTGGTATAAAGAAGCCAAGTGTATCCACTTTCACTGATTGTTAAATATCCAGGAATTTTATAAGTGGATTGTAAAATCATTGGCAGCTTGAAATCAGCTATGTTGGAAGTATTTATACCACAGAAATTGGCAAACATGAAAAAAAATCAAGTTTTTTGTTTTGTTTTGTTTTCCAAAGAACCATTTTACTAGTATCCCACTGCTTTGGCTTCTACCAAATGATTTTACAATCCAAATTAATTACTAAAATATCTCTCTAGTGGATGTAGACTTTAGAATTACGCATATCTGAATCAATCCTGGCTCTGTTCTTTACTAGCTACCGTGTTTCCCCAAAAATAAGACCTAGCGGGACAATCAGCTCTAATGCGTCTCTTGGAGCAAAAATTAATATGAGACCTGGTATTATATTATATTACATTATATTATACCGGATCTTATAGTATAATAAAATAAAACCCTGCCTTACATTATATTATATAAGACCAGGTCTTATATTATAGTAAAATAAGACCCAGTCTTATATTAATTTTTGCTCCAAAAGATGCATTAGAGCTAACGGTCCAACTGGGACTTATTTTCAGGGAAATACAGTATGTGACCCTGAACAAGTCACTAATCTTCTCTGAGCCTCAATTTCCTCATCTATAAAATGAGAGCATGAAACTACTTCACACTAGGGCATTTTGAAAATTAAATGAGAGGACACTTACAAAGCTCCAGGCACATAATGATGATAAAAGTTAATCTGTTCCCTAACTCTTTAACCTGATTTAGTTTTAACGCATGAAACACCCATTCACTTTCAAAACACATTCACTTCCCTAGCTCATGAAAGAAGCAATTTGGGGGCCTAGAGAGCATACAAGTCTGGGAAAAGTAGTCCCAGAAAGAAGGCAGCAAATAATGGTCAGTTGGGATGCCCGATAGCCAGGCAGAGTCCTGACTTAACCAGGAATATATACTCACACAGATGTTGGTAGCAGTTTATTTATAATAACAAAGAAAAAAGAAATCAAGTGAATTATGGTTCATGCAAATAAATACACAAACCATTCAAAATAATATTTACAAGGAATTTCAATGGCAAGAGAAAATCCTATAAGATTCATATTAAGTGCAAAATGTAGGTATTATACATGCAGAAGATGTAAATGATTACACACATATATACATATGTAATTATACTCACACATTCAATAGAAAGATGGGAAACCTATGTGCCAAAATATGCAGAGCAGACATTTCTGGGTGGTAAGATTATAGGCAAACTTTATCTTCTTTATCCTTTTGCATTAAAAAAAAATAAAACACTTTATTTTTTCTAATAAAAAAGAGCCTGTGCCCACTTCAAGCCCATCTTTGGTGAAGAGCGTGCTGCAGGAGCGACGAAGGTGGAAGTTTCAAATCAAAAGAGGTAACAGGGAAATAGGGAGGAGAAGACAATCACAACAAATGAAGAGAGTCTCAGTGATGTAGAAACCAATCCAAGAAGCTGGGTGGTGAGGAACAAATGGGATGAAGGAGTCATAAGAGAGAAAGAGAGAGAGGAGGGGACCACAGCGTAAAATGTAAGTGCGTGCTCAAAAGGGAACGACTGGGAGGAAATTCAGGAGTGGAGACTTCTAGAACATTTAAAGATGTTTCTGATGTGCTAAGTGGTTATGCCTGGGAGAGGGAGGCTATCAAGAAAAGCCTCTGTCCTTGCAGCTCTTTATTCGGCTGAGAAAGCACCTTTTACTTCCTTAGTCACTGCAGCATTATTTGAAATAGCAAAGATTAGAAAAAAACTAAATGATTATCAATAGGAGACTAGAAAAATGAAGTATGATACATCTATGCCATGGAATACTATGGAGCCATAAACAAGAACGGGGAGGTTCTTTATGTACCGAAAAAGAATGGTCTTCTAAATATACTGTTATCAACAACAACAAAAAAGTCAATGTGATAAACAGTATGTATAAGAAGGGTGAAGAAGGGATTAGGAGGGAGACTTCACAGTATATGCCTTTTCTACATCTGAACCATGTGAGTATTACTTTTTTAATAAAAAAGAACCCGTTTTATAAGATAGAGCTATAATTATTTTTAAAGGACAAACACTACATTTTCTTGGTCAAGGTGATTTTTGTTTTTGAGATCATGTCCAGTATAGAATTTATAGAGTGGAAAAAAAGAAAAACTGTGATCAAAGTGAAAATTTCCTTGTTGAGACAGTCATTAATAATCTTCTATGATAAAGAGCCCTCGCTGTGGGTGACTATTCATTGCCCATGCTTAATTGCTGTTAACTGTGTGTGCAGAGCACCCTCTAGTGGAAATATTGGGGCATTACAAAATTTTACACCAAGTGTATCGCAGTAAAATCTCAAATTGCCAAAATGTGAGATATATGTAATTATAAATACATGTGAATGTGTAGATATATACATTATATTTTATACAAATATGAAAACATTAATGAAAACTCATATCTTTGTGACTACAACATTTTAGTTTAAAAATAATAAAACCAAAAGAAAATCAACCCACAGCCTGGACATATATTAAAGATTTTCAAGGTGCTCAATGTCTGCTGAATATTATTTTGTTATTATTTTTTGCATAATTCCTCTCAGCCATTAAGTATCTTTTTTCTCAGCTTCACTGAGATATAATTGACACATGACATTGTGTAGGTTAAATGTATATAAGATGATAATTTGATACACACATACAATGCAAAATGATCACTATAGTAAGGTTAGTTAACATATCCATCACCTCCGTAGTTATTTTTTTGTGTGTGTGGTAAGAACTTTTAAGATCTATTCTCTTAGCAACTTTCAATTATACAATATAGTATTGTTAACTATAGTCACTAGGCTGTACATTATATCCCCAGAATTTATTCATCTTATAGTTGGAAGTTTGTACCCTTTGACCACCTTCATCCTTCCCTCCACCCTACGCACCAGCAGCCCTGGCAACTGTTTCTATGAGTTTATTCCACATATAAGCATTTGTCTTTCTCTGTGTTTCTCTTAGCATAATGCCCTCAATGTTCATCCATGTTGTTGCAAGTGACAGGATTTCCTTCTTTTTATGGTTGAATAATATTCCATTGCCTATGTATGCCACATCTTTTTTATCCATTCATCTATCAATGGACACCTGGGTTGTTCCCATTTCTTAGTTATTGTAAATAATGCTGCAATGAACACTGTGGGCAGATCTCTTTTAGGTAGTGATTTCATTTTCTTTAGTTACATACCCAGAAGTGGGATTGCTGGGTCATATGGTAGCTCTATTTTTTAATTTTTTGAGGAACCTTCATACTGTTTTCCATAGTGGCTGCACCGATTTGCAATCCCACCAACAGTGCACGAGGGTTCCCTTTTCTCCACATCCTCACCAACACTTGCTCTCTCTTGTCTTTCTGATAACAGCCATTCTAACAGGCGTGACGTGATATCACGTTGTGATTTTGATTTGAATTTTCCTATTGATTAGTGAGAACTGATGTTAACAACAGAAATGTAGCTCATCTCTCTGTTGCCCTTTTTTTGGGTTAAATGATATCGTCAGGTTAAAAAAGAAGACTCAGTCGTGTTGAGAGTCTCTCGGACCACTTTTGTGAAAATCCTGTGACTAGCATTGCTCTGCTCAGGGCTAATATAGCTCTTTACAGATCCTCCATAGAGAGTAAATATATCAGTCAGTCAGTCTGGGAAACCAGGGCAAAGTTTTCTCTCCAAACTAGGAAAAAAGACTGCCACTCAGTATGACAGGATGGATAATCATTTATGTCTCTGTATCTATATCCATACCTACCTTGGAATCTAGTTTTCCCTGCAACAAGGCTCACCAGCTCATTAACCATGAGTGCCATCATAGAAACCAAGCCAAGCCACCCGGTGCCACTCCAGGTATAGAACAGAGGAAAGAGAGCGGGAAATAAAGCAAAAGCCTGAGAAATGTGGTGGAATGGTAACAAATGAGGGACTTGGGAGAGAGGAGAAAGAAAGCAGACGTTCCGAAATGCCATTTACTGAGCTGTTGTGTACACACTTTACACACATTACCTCATTTAGTCTTCACAACAGTCCTAGAAGGGAAGAATCTTTTTCTCTCATTTTAGAGACATGGAAAAGTAGGACTCTGAGATTTAATTACTGTAACCATGGTTACCCTGCCCATAGGCAGCACAGCTGGGATCTGAAGGCAGTTGTGCCTAGAGAGCCAACTCTACCAGACTGACTCTCGGGAAGAGAAGAAAGGACTTGTAAGGCAAGAGAGGGAAGGAGGGAAGGAGGAAAAGAGGGAAGGAGGAAAGGAAAGGAGGGAAGGAGGGAGGGAAGGAAGGTAAGAGGAAGGGAGGGAGAATGGTAAGGTGCCAACAAGAACAACTGACTGAGGGTCAGGGTCATTCATAACACATATTCTGAGCTAGAACTTCTTTTTCTAATTTCCCCCTGCGTCAGCCTGCTCATTTCTAAGCAGTTACGGAAATTTACTCACGATCTTGATGTATATTGATTGAGTGATGTCTCTGAGGCTGTTATGTACGTCTCTGAAACTTTCCCGTGGAGTTGCTGACTTCCTGGAAAAGCCTGCTCATTGAATGCTCTTAGAGGGAAAGAGAGCGGGGGAACAGCTCTAATGTTTCCCAGGTGAATATTAACCTGGGATGGTCTGCTTATCACGTGACCAACCAGAAAGCTCACGAGTGGCTCCATTTTGGTGATATTTAACAATAATTTGGGACAAATTCAAGATGAGATAAATTTAGGCTGCATTCCACCATGGCTACTCTGAGGAATACAGAGACTCAAACGTTGACCAATTATGAGATCTGGTTTCAAAGAATGAAAAAAACAAACGAAAAAAAAAGTTTCTCCATGAAAGACACAATAATGTCTCAGTTATCATCTTGGAGTGAAGAGAAGTGGTCATCTAAGAATCTTGGGGAAATAAATGATTAATTTTGAGTTGAAAATTCTTTCATGCAGGCACACACACAAGTACACAAACACTCGCTCCACATATTTTTAATATATGAAAGAAGTAACGTTTGTTAGTTTAAATATCCGCTTAGTGTTTAAGGCTATCCTGTCTCTGGAATTTTGCCAAGAAAGTCTTGATAATCAATTGTCAATGAAGGAGTAAGAGGAAAAAAAAATGAATGAATGAAATGCATATAATAGGCAATGGGCGGGTGTCAACTTGTAGGTAATATAAAATTGAAGGGATTCTATTTGGGGCAGGAAGGGAGACAAGATTACCCGTGAGATCTTCTCCAACACTGTAATGCTATGAGCCTGCTCAAAGGAATCTGACTTCTTGTTTCATTCCCTACACAGACATTTTGAGAGACTACCAGCCTTGTCATTCTTCTTGTAAAACCTGCAATGGATCTGCAACCCTGTGTTCCTCATGTCCGAAAGGTCAGTGTGACAGGAGGGGGCAGTGGCCACGCCAATTCATTGTAACGCATGCATATTATTATCTTTGGGTAAGGGGTTTGCAGGACATGATCTAGTCCCATCACATGTTCCTACCACAGTGGCTACCCTGGAGAAATGCAGGGACCCAAACCCTGACCTGTAATAAAAGCTGGCTTTCAAGGGACCAAAACAAAAAAAAAAAAAAAGAAATGCTTCCTATCCAAAAGCATGATGACGTTAGTGATGGATTTGGCTACAGAATTTGTTAGGGTTTCTGGGTACTTGACATTTCTAGAGGTTACACTGCTCGTTTCAAGTGCATTAACCGAAAACAAGAGTATTTACAGAATCTAAGTGGGAATAAATAGTCTACCTGTTATTTCTTTCTTCATTTCTGGTACTGAATTTAGGGGAGAAAAAAAAAAAAAGGCAACAACATAACAACTTAAATTAATTGCTTCATTGTCTGTAAAAACAAAACATCAGAAACAACAACTTCCATGAATTAGGGGGATATTTTATTCGCATGGTGCATTAACATTAAGAATTAAGAATGTTATGCTCCCATTCAGGTGATCATTATGTTGGAGTGTGCAATGTTAACAGTGAGATGGGATGCAAAAATAACAGAATTTAAAATAATAGGTGTACCAGGACCCTGCACCTTCAAAATATAGAAGTTTGCACACAAAAATTGAAGGAATTTTCTTGGAATTTTGCAGTTGAGTAGGATTTTAAAATTGTTTTCTTTAATAATGATGTTATCTGATTTTTTTCGATTAAAAATAAATAGATGGATCCTCCGTTGGGTGGAAGACTTGCTACTATGTTAGTGTCCTAACAAGATAGGCTTTGGGGAACACAATAGATCCCATCACGCTGTGCCTGTATAACTGCCTTACACCAGAAAGACAAGGTGTTAAGAGCCTGATCAGCTGGGCAAAGAGAAGCCCCAGAGTGACCCAGTATCAGTAGGAAGCAAAACAAAACGAAAAACAAACAGGGCAAAAGTCTCCGGTTTTCAATTTCCTTTCTAGAGATTTAACTCATCCTGCAAGACACAACATCACTGATACATTTCGGTATACCTAAATAAGTCTTTCAGATAGTTGGGTCTTTACAGCAGTTGAAAAAGCTGTTGCGAGCGTCAGGTCTCAGCATGGATGTGTGTGCTGTTCAAGCGGACCCATGATGACCACCTGACCTGCCTTCTTCCCTGGTTTTCTAGGCTCATATCTGTTGGCTCAGGCCTGCGTCTCTGCCTGTCCCCAAGGCATGTGGCCCTCAGTGAGGAGTGGCAGCTGTGAGAACTGTACAGAGGATTGTGCCTCTTGCTCAGAAGCCAATCTTTGCGAAAAGTGCCAGACTCAGCCAGAATACCCTCTCTTCCTCCACGAAGGCAGGTGCTACACCAAGTGCCCTGAGTAAGTTTCCCTCTCCCTTTGACTTCCGGCTCATGTTCATTCTCCTGCAGTACTTTAGGGACAATTCCTTCCCATTCACCAAAGTTCTCTTCTCCTCCCTGGTTCCAGTGCCTACAGAAGTATCCCTTCTTGACTGTCTACTGTCACGGTGGGCCACGGCAGCCAAAACTTACATAACGCCAGATGCACACTTCTCTCTTGTGATGATTATATGGATATATTTTTACTTTTGTGAAAACATGTTCTTTTTCTACCTTGTATTTATGACCAAGTAATTGTCTTTTTTCCATCACAGAAGTAAGACTGTGATAGGCGTGGAACATGTGAACTTCTTCTAACTGTTGAAAGTAGATGAGATATGGATCACAGATAATAAATAAATACCCGGTTAATTATTTATGGATTCTTCATGGCTTCCTGAGTCCCCTGGTTTATAATTCCTTCACTCTTCCTGTCACTATTCCCACCTCCAGGATTTACTGAAAGGGAAATGGAGATACCAAATGGGAAAGTATATCAGGCAACTTTCCAGTGACAAGCAACAAAAATGCCAAGTAGAATAACTGAGACAATACAGGGTTTATTATCATACCTAACAAAGCATTTAGAAATCCAGTATTGGCTCCTTTCACATCCTTGAAAACGCACAATCTTTCCATTTTTCTCTTGTATCTTCCTTAGCTTTTCCTCCCCTGACCCACATTATCTGCCCCATCGCCACACATCACCACCCCACGCTGTAACAACTGGAGACAGGAAAGGGCACGTTTCTCCTAGTTTATCTCTTTTTAAGACGAAAGAAAATTTCCTCAGACTTTCCTTCACATATTCAATTCAGTTCTACAGACACATATTCAGCATCTACTGGGTGTAAGAATTGATATTGGAAGCTACACTGAGATCAACTGAAGGAGGTCTGAGCCTGCAAAAGGCCGACAACACAGTAGGGGAGGTTTACATCAATCACCATTTTAATCCTCAGTTTTTCCTCTATGTCTCTGAGACGGTTTCTGATTAGTTCATTCATTTATTCTTTTCTTTGGATTCCACATATAAGTGAGTATTTGTGAGTATCCTCATATATGTGGTATTTGTCTTTCTCTGTCTGACTTATCTCACTTAGCATAATGTTCTCTAGATGGGGGGGATGGAAACAAGGGGAAAGTGAGGGGATTAGAAAGCACAATCTGTAACCACAAGATTGCCATGGGGATACGAAAGTCAATTTGGGGAATATAATCAATAATGTTGTAAAGATTTTGTAGAATATCCGATGAACACGTGTCCCATTTGGGAGACCACCTCAGGGATGATGTGGATGCCTGATCACTGCACTGTACACCTGAAGCTGAACAATAATGTCAGCTACAATTATACATATATATATGTGTATATATATATATATATATATATATATATATATATATATGTACGTATATATATACATATATATATAGTTACAATAAGTGGAGTACAGTATTAGGAATAGAGACAGTGGAAATGTAATGGTTGCATGCAATGTCAGAGGGGTAGTAGATTGGGGGGGTTATCACTGTGTGAGGGATATAAATGATTAGTGTCTATTACATTGTTTTGTACACCTGAAACGAATAAAAAATTAATTAATTTTTAAAAAGATACAATCTAAGTAGGATAATTCATACATAGTGAAGTACAATGGCAAATTTGGCAATTCTTGCCAATATTTAATTAATATAAACAGCCAATTTCTATTTTCTAGCCACAAATAAATGGCTTATTTATCTTAAAAAAATATCACCATTGTACTTCTTAGAGCCTAAATAACAAAGAGCTAAGAAATTCCAAGGGAAAAGAAACCATTTAGAAACAGCTGCTGGTTGAGTGTCTGTGATATCTAGGCACTATGTATGCTAAGCGTTTTAAATGTACAATCAATCTATCCTCACATGAATCCTCTTATGCAGACACCATTGTTTTCCCCACTTTACAGATGAGGACAAGGGTAGCACGCCCAATATCACACAACTAATACATGGTACAGTCAAGATTTCCAAATCTCTCTAGCACTGAAGTACATGTGTATTGTCATTGCACAATGCCACTTTCTCATCCAACTGGGTTTTCTTTTTTCTTTTTTTTAAATAACAGCTTTATTGACATATAATTCACACACCACACAATTCAGCCATATAAAGTGTACAAGTCAATGTTTTTTAGTATATTCATACAGTTGTGTGATCATCACAATTGATTTTAAAATACTTCCATCATCCCCAAAAAACAAAATTCTGTACCCTTTGAGCAGTTACTCCCAATTTCCCCCAGCCCTAAGTAACAACTAATTTACTTTCTGTCCCTATAGATGTGCCTATTCTTGAATATTTCACATAAATAGAATGCTAAAAAATATGATCTTTTTGACTGGCTGCTTTTTACAGCCAGCTTCTTTTACATTTTCAAGTTGTTGATATTTCTGAGAAATTGCCCTTTTGGGTGTGATCCATCCTAAAACAGCAACAACATTTATAACAGCAACATAACCTGCACTAAAACAGCATCCAGGTATTCAGAATTATATGTACGTCAGCATTAGTGGCCACTACTTGTTCAAATATAATATATACATATACATATACATATACATATACATATACATATACATATACATATACATATACATATACATATACATATACATATACATATACATATATATATATATATATATATACACACATATATACGCATATATTCATGAAAAGCAAAGTTTCAGTAGTAAGATACATCATTATAGTGATTGTTCAAAAGACAACGTAAAACATAAGTTGCATTCATAGTCACCAAATATGAACAGATTTAAAACTCTGGTAGAAGAAAAATGGTCTTCCTTTAAGCACTGTCACTATGGGTGTCTAAATTATAGGCAAAGCTCCAGAACCTCCAGACACAGCTTTCACATTACATATTCATCTGAGCCAAAAGACTTCAATATGAAGTACTTTGACTTTAACAACTTAATATAGGTGGCCGTTTCTCCCAAAAAGAAACATCTGTCTTCTTAAATAAAAATAACAGTGAAATAAAGTATTCACAAATAAGTTTTGTTAATGCAAGGAGAAGACAAGAGGACAAATTACAGGGCAGATCTACAAGGTGTGATAAAAAATTACAGTGAATGTTTAAGTTTTTAAAAATGTATTACAGTAAGATACATTGCCATTAATCCCCCTCAAAATATTCCCCCCCTCACTTCAAACACACTTATCCCATCATTCTTGCCATTTTCTGAAGCAGTTCTGAAAGTCCTCTTTCGTGAGTGTCTTTTGTAGTGCTGTTGTGGCTGCCTCAATGTACTGAATCAATTTAAAAAATTTACCTTTCATGGTCATTTTGACCTTGGGGAACAGCCAGAAGTTGCACGATGCCAGATCCAGTGAATAAGGAGGATGAGGACACACCATAATGTTTTTATTTGACAGAAACTGCCATACCAGAAGCAATGTGTCACACAGAGCCTTTCTTATATATACAGACATAGAACTCCACCTGGAAGAAGTGAAGCAGACAAACAAATCCTCCAATAGCAGTGCTCCAAATATGTTTGATGCTGTGTGCAAATGTTATATGTGTATGTCTGAAAAAGCCATCAGAGGTTGGTTGAGAATATCCAAAAGCAAAGTGGTTCCAATTTTACAGGGAATTAAATCTTTTGAGCCTTTTAAAAATAATGTTTTGAATTTGTTAAATTGAAATTTTTTCATTAAACACATATTAAATGGAATAAAAAATATTTTCTGCTCTAACAAAAAAAAGAAGTGAAAATTAGGGGACAAAATAGGGAAATCAGAAGATGACTAAATTAAATATAAATTAACAAAAGTTGTTTTCAAACAAACCAAATTCACAAGGATGCTATCTACCCTTTCATTTTATTTTTCCAGACTTGATGTTTGACCACACCTCCTCAGGAAATCTGATGGATTCATGTTGGTCCACAATAGCAGCACTCCTTCCATTTTCAGTTCTAACTCCTTTGCCACCAGGTCTGAATAATTTCCCTACTTGGAAGGCTTCTCCAGCCCATCTCTCTTCTCCCTACAGGGGCTTCTATGCAGAAGATGGCACATGTGGACGCTGTAGCTCCCCTTGCAAAACATGTAAAGGGAATGCCACCAACTGCCACTCTTGTGAAGGAGGCCTTGTCCTGCACCAGGGAGCGTGCCAGGAAACCTGCTCTGAGAGGCATGTGGCCGTGGAGGGGGTGTGCAAGCATTGCCCAGAGATGTGTCAGGAGTGCATCCATGAGAAAACGTGCAAAGGTATCTTGGAGCATCTCAGGAGAGAGTGTGGCTCTGCCAAGCCACCCGGCTGGGGGCCAACTATTGGAGGGCGGGATTTCCAAGCAGGACTAGGGGAATCAGTGTCCCTATCTTTACTGAAACTTATATACCTCTGTGCACGTCACTGAGGAAAGTGAGGGTGAGATAAAGCCTTTCCATTATGGATTCTGTAAGTTAAGACAGACAAAAGCCCATTGTACGTGATTTCTTCCACATGCATGTACTGCGCATTTAGGGTGTGCCAAGCACTGTCCCAAGTTACCAGCAACTCTAAGACTAGCACTCTGACTAGGAGTTTTTTCTCTGGAATTATCTCCCTAGAAAGGCTTATTTCCTCTGCAGAATAAGACAGACTCGTTTAACTGATGCTGTGCTATCCAAAGGATTCTTTTGGGGTAACCTAAAGTGTTTTCCAGAATTCCCTCCAAAAGAAGAGAATGAACATAAACACGCAATGCATTCTTCATACTGATTAACCATGTATATTTCATTGGTCTACCCTACCAGCAAATGAAAAATTAATCTAAGAATTCCTAAACTGCTTTCAGTGTTAAATAGAGCCTTAGGTGCTCAATACAGCTTGAAAAATCTGGTAATGCTTTTCGGGTTTTCAGAACAATACCTCCAGCATCTCAGCTATCACTTGTCTGCCACAGCACTATAATTTTTTGCACTCCTAAGCATTTCAGGATATAAACCCAGCACCATCTAATGGGGCCTCCATATGTGGGCTCCAAACCCAAGGCAGGGCTTGTGTGACATGGAGGATGTGTCCTGGTGGGGTGGGGATGGGGCAAGTGTACACTCAGGTCAAGTAGTGGGGGCTGGGCTAGCCACTGTGGAAGAAATGAATGCTTTTCTCCTGTCTCCTGGGGGTAACCTGCTGTATCCCCCTCCCCCACAGACTGTATGCCTGGGTCCTTCCTATATGAGGATACTTGCCATCAGTCCTGTCCCCAACACTTCTACGCGGACGAGCGCCAGTGCGTTCCCTGCCATGAAGACTGTCTGGAGTGCAACGGCCCCTCGGCGGACGACTGTGACCTCTGCGCTGACTCATCCCTGGTTCTCTATGATGGACAATGTTTGAATGCGTGTCCGGCAGGGACTTACTATGAAAAAGAGACTAAAGATTGCAAAGGTAAAAACCCAGGGTACACGGCCGAGTGCTGCATCCCCGGGAACCTAATGGGATTATGGGTTTCTGCCGAGACAAAGCAGGGTTTGCACAGTTCCAGCTCCAGAGCTGCTGTTCCACCCCTTTCCCTCATGTTTTCAATCTGCTCTGATTTATTGTTTTTCTTTAAATGAATCATTCGTTAGCTTTGATCATGTAACTTTTATCAGCAATGAGTCATGTTGACACTTCTCACAACAGTAGCGGATCAAAAAGGAGTCTCACGTGAACATTTACAACACAGATAATGGGCCTTAAAAGTCACCCGAAATGGAAGATTTTTCTTAAAACTTTAACTCATAAAGGTTTATAGCAGCATAAGGAATGCCCAGCCATAGAGGATTTTCTCGGTGCCTCATATCTCCCTTCATCATCTGCCTCCTAAAGCTCCCCTCCTTCCCTCCTCACCACCCTCAGCTCCTCCTGCCGTGGAGCCCCATTCCATCTCCCACTCAGCACATCAACCTCTACACATTCGAGAAAGGATCTGCTATTATTTATGTGTCCTTATGTTTCCACTGGGCATGGATTCTTTTCTTCTTACTAATTATCAGGAAACAGAAAAACTGAACAAATTGCCCATAACTAGAGGAATGCTCAAGCAAGTGAGAGACGCATTCTGGGAAAAGGGACTTATCTCCTTTTTCCCCATTTTTTTTTTTGAGACATAATTGACATATTATACTTCATTTGTGTTAAGTTTAAGGTATACAGCATGATGACTTGATATACATATATATTGAAAAATTATGACTACAGTAAGGTCAGGTAACACATCCATCACTTCACATAGTTCCATTTTTATTTTTTTTATTTTTTTGTTAAGAACATTTAAGATCTACTCTCTTAGCAACTTTCCCAGTATACAATACAGCATTGTTAGCTATAGTCATAGGATTCACTAAAACGAGGCAACCTGTGGTAATTTAGCCCCCAGTGTTGCCTCCAAGCAAACAAAAGATTGAGAAGCAGGCCCCCTGAGCATAGTGCGAGTTCGAGGGTGAACTCACATGGCAGGAGAAACCTAGGGCTACCTATGTCCCAGAATGGATTCAGAGAAATGTTTTTTGGCAGGACATGAAGATGTATCTTACTCCTGAAGGCTTTCTGCTCTAGCCTTATGATCCAAATATACGCTTTGTGTGTTTTATGTAAAGCACTCTTTAGTGTCAATGTCCCAAAGAACATGGATTTGAAGATGGGCCACTGTGCCTGCGAAGCAGAAGAGACAGGAGTCAGCATGGGATGCATGGGAACTGAGGACTTGTTCCCACAAGAAGTTTAGAGATTCATCCAAAGGCCTGCAGTGCCATCTTACCTGTACTAGGGCAGGAAATGGGTTTCAACGTCTGACCTTTCCCTGGTGTTCAAAAATAAAAGTAATCTGCATATAGAGAATATTACAGGTCTCAGAATACATTTACTTAATTTACCAGATTTATTTTTCTCATTGAGAAAGGACCCTGGTTCTCATCCCATGGTTGCCCATTAGAATAAGGACCTTTGGAAAAATGCAGGTGCCTGGGCTCATTCAGACCAACTCAACTGTTGGAAACTGTCTTCATGTCTCTCCCTGCACTGTTATTGCACCTTCCTTCCACCAGTCCAGAGGGAGGCTGAGGGAAGCTGGCACTAGGAAAAAAAAGGGTGACGACCTTATTTTCCAGAAAGAAGAAACAAAGGACCTGAGCTAAACATTAAGATTTAGGTGGATGTAGAAAAGCATCCAGAACCATGCAATCTCCAAACAGGATCTCCTCTAAGAAACACAAGGACTTGGGATCCATTCTGATCACCCTGAATTATCCCCTACGAGATAGCATAGACACCTCTAAGAATCCCATACCTTTCCCAAAGCACTGGAGCAGAAATAGCAAGAGCTAATGTTCATTAAGGTCCTGTGTTTCACTCCTGACCGTCCCTTTTTCCAGTGAAGTGACTTAGCACATAGAGCCTCAATTTCCTGATCTAGATAAAATGAGATGATGACAATCACCATAATAATATTATGTGTCGAGTCAAACAGTGAGTGCTTACTGGAGGCCTACTATGTGCCATGTGCTCTTCCAGGCCTAAGGAACAGCAGGGGACAATACAGACAGAATTCTGCCCTCTTAGAGTTTACATTCTTTTGGGGAAGGCAGACTCTAAAGAAGATAAGTCAACAGGAAAATAAGGCAGGGAAGGGGGACAGGAAATTGGGCAGAATGATAGATGAAATTAGAGAGAGGGAGGCCTGGAACATATCACTGATAAATGCAGGAAGCAAACCACACATAGATCTGGAAAAAGAAAATTCTAGGCAGAGGTTAATGGCACTGCTAAAATGCCTAGGTTAACTGCTTTTATTTTATTTGTCTAACAAATATTTTCTGAGTGCCTATTATATGCCAGGCCCTCTCATAGGCGTTGTGCATTCATAAATGAATATAAAAGAGGCCTTTTTTGTCAATAGGTAATTATAATATATATCAATATTATGGCAAGTTCAAGGTATTCTGGGAAGTCACGGGAGGACCACAACATAGAGGAGTTATTGTGGTGAAAGGGCCACAAAGCAGTGTGGGCCCGTGATGCTGCAGAATTGCTTATTATCATTTTGCTGCAGTTTGGGAAATTACAGTAAGTCTTACTAAAGTTTCTGAGGTGGCTGTTGCAGGAATGCGCTGTCTAATTATTATAGAGAATTTTTTTCTCAATTTGCAACAAGAATGCTCTACCCAGAGCCCAAGAGCTGCACCCAATTCCTAGCTCCACACCCTTGGCACAGAGCCCTAGAAATCTCGAGAAGAAAAGAGGAACGAATGTGAATACTCCTCCCAGGGGGATGGGCGCCCTGGCCCTCTCTCACTCTCTGTCTGCTGCTCCCACCCGCCCACAGATTGCCACAAGTCCTGCCAGACCTGCTCATCATCTGGGACCTGCACAACGTGTCCGGAAGGCCTGAGCGTGAACAACCACGGGAAGTGTGTGCCTCACAAAGAATGCGCCCCCTCCGAGTACTGGGATGAGGGGGCTCTGGGCTGCAAGCCCTGTCACGCTAAGTGCTTCCGCTGCTCAGGACCCTCCGAGGACCAGTGTCTCACCTGCCTGAGGCACAGCCTCCTTCTCAGTGAGTCGTTTTCCTCTGAGGCGGGTTTTGTCTTTCCCTCCATCTGGGAAACTACCTTTCACAATGCCTGGTGCCCAGTAGATATTGGTGTCTTTCTTTTTAATGTTTTACTTTGTGTTTGGAAAATTCCCAAACCTACAGAAAAAATGCTGGAGTGAGAATAGTACAAGGAACATTGCACATATGCCCTTTACCCACTTCACCCACTGTTAATCTTTCACCCCATTTGCTTTATCATTTGTATATGCATACATAATTCACAATATATTGTTTGTGAACCATTTAAGGATATGTTACATACATCATGGCCCTTTTCCCACAAATGCTTCAGTATGTATTTATTTCCTAAGAACAGAAATGCTTTCTTACATAACCACAGTACAGTTGTCAACTCTAGTGAATTGCACATTGATACAATACTTTAACATATCATCTGTATTATAATTGTGTCAATCCCCCTTTGGAACTGGGTTTCCAGTCTACAATTATGGCATTTAGATGCCCAGTCTCTTTTGCCTCCTTTAATCTGAAACATTTCCACAGACTTTCTTTGTCTTTTATAATATCGACATTTTAGAAGAAATAGTCCCTAACCCTCCCCTGAGGTTTGTGTGATGTTCCCCCATAATTAGATGGAGATTATGCATTCTCAGCAGTAATACTGCATAGGTGATGTGTGTCCTTCTGGAGACACATGATGGTGATGCTAATTTTGGTCATCTGTTTAGGGTGCTGTTCAATTTCTCCACTGGGTAGGTACTACTGATTAAAAAGCAGTCTGTGGAGAGATACTTTATGAACATGTGGATATTCAGCTCCTCGTCAGAATTTCCCCTTGATTTATCATCCATTGATTAATAAATCTTCTTGAACAAAGTATGGCACAGTCTGGCACTGGCCACCTCCAACGGGTCACCTGTGAAGGTTATTGCTAACGTGAGGCAATGCACTCAGGTTTCCAGGGATACTGTGATTAGGCTTACTACAGGAATCGGAGAAAGAAAATAAAACAAACCCTGACTCAACTGAAAGAAAGAGCAGGGGAGGAGCATAGGAAAGAGAGAAGAAAGAGACAAATATGCTAAAGATGTAGAAAGTATTAGCATTCATTTCCCCAACCCAGTAGAGTAGACCTGAGAAGCGAGACACTCAGAGTAGAAATATGTCTCAATTTTCCCTCTTCTTGTTGAGGTGTCATCAGCAACGGCACCATTCCCCTGCTAAGACACAGGGATAGCTCTCCTCACACCATTCCTGATCACCTCCCAATAGGAAATACTCACAGATACCAGCCTTCTCTATCTACCCATCTTATCTCCGATTACACAAATCTCAGGGACCTTTCATCCCAGCAGTTACTGTTTCATGAGAACATTCCAGACCTCCCATATCATCCCAACCACCTGGCCCTTCTTTTCTAATTATCCCCAGTGATCACCTCCGGTGCCTTCGCATAGACAGAAAGACATCTTATCACTACAAGGTGTTCTTCCCTTAAACTAGGGATACGAATTAGACTACAACTGAGACTTCAGCACTGGTGTGTAACACAGTACACACTGTGCAACTCTGTATACAGTCTCCCAAGGGCTGGACCCAGGTTATGCTCAGGCTTCATCCTCTCATATCCCCCCACCCTGTCCCTCACTACTACCCCCATGTGAGTCAGGCTAGTTATAAACTAGATAATTCCTCAGGAGGGTGTGCTAAACTGAATAATGCTCCCCCCAAAATGTCCACATCCTAATCCCCAGGCCCTGGGAATACACTACCTTACACAGCAAAAGCGATTTTGCAGATGTGATTGAATTAATGGTCTTGATTTGGGAAGATTATCCTGGATTATCACAAAGATCTTTACAAAAGAGAGGCAGGATGACCAAAGTTAGTAGTTCAAGGCTACTTGATGTCAAAACAGAGGACCAGAGAGAGAGAAGATGCTATGCTGTGGCTATAACGCTGGAGGGGGAGGCCACAAGCCAAGGAATGCAGGAATCCAGAAGCTGGAAAAGGCAAAGAAAGATTCTCCCTGAGGCCTCCGAAAGGAACATAGCCCTATGTCCCCATTGTAGACATCCGACCTCCAGAACTATAAGATGATATAGTTGGATTGTTTTAAGCCATAAATTTATGGTACTATGTTACAACAGCAATAAGAAACTAATACAGCTGTGTTTCATCTTTAGGGGATTAAGGCTTCCTTCTAGTTAACCAGATCCATCAACTGGACAATGAACCACTGAACATGCATCTTGAACAAAGTAGTCACCAAACAAACATTTACTAGGGACGTGCCCCTGTGCTATGTGCTGGAAAATCAGAGATGAAGGGCATGGCCCCTGCCCTGAAGTAGCTCAGAGAATCTCCCAGCACAGAGTTTGCCTCCATAGGAGCTCTAATATGACTCAGCTTTTTCAGTGTGCTTAATGCTCACTGGAGTTACGGAGACAAACTGGCTTCTGGCCTAGAATTCGCCAGTGGCTCACACTAAAAACTGAGGAGAGCCTGACTTCCATTCAGTGAGATTAAGCAGAATCTGGGGAAGAAGTTGCCTCTAAGAACTGCGTGCTGACCTGCAAAGCCAGCAAATCTCAGTTTTTTTACTTTCTAATTAAACCACCCTCAATTTCCACCCCTAAATGTTGTTCGGGAAGAAGAAAAGGCAAGAATCCACAGCTCCATTGGGGTTGGTGGAGGACAGACTGGGGTGGTGTGGGGCTGAACGACCCCGGCTCCAACCCATCTTGCTGTATAGAGTTCAGGATTTGAGGTTTTAATCTAATTGTTAAATACATGGGCAAAACAGTCTCAATGTCCATAGAACTTTCTGTCATGATGGAAATGGTCTCTGTCTGTGCTCATACAAC
Source organism: Rhinolophus sinicus (assembly GCF_057876585.1). NCBI lineage: Eukaryota > Metazoa > Chordata > Mammalia > Chiroptera > Rhinolophidae > Rhinolophus > Rhinolophus sinicus. The sequence continues at coordinate 42,377,466 of NC_142516.1, read as the reverse complement.
TGAGGAACTGAAGTTTTACTTTTATTTTATTGATTTCATTTAAATTTCAAGAGCCACACTGTGGACAGCACAGCAGACCTGAGGGTAAAATCTTATACATTACTAGAGGGCATATATTCAAGGCTAGAAATAGAGAAGTAAAATTGTGGGAACGTGTCATCACACTTTCTGCTTTCTTTGATGGAGTCCTGACACTTGCTACCCCAGGCCCTGCTTTCAATGTACTCCCTCTCCTGGGAGACCCACACATTCTCTAGCTCATTTCAACGTTTGACAGACTGTGGTTTCTGTCCTGCCCAGCACAGCCAGTCCACTCTGACCTCTCTCTTCTTTCAACTCCTAATGGCCTTATGGTTGATTCTATTTCTTGGACATTCGTGCTAGCTTCCCACAATACCCATCAGCCCACAGGGACATTGTCTCATTCCTCCTGCATCCTCCCCTCTCTCCACGGTGCACAGTGGGCAGCCAAGAGAGGAGGTTTGGGAGACATGTGTCATACTTGATACCAAGACAGACTCTTTTCTTCCCTTGGCAGACACAACCTGTGTGCAGGACTGCCCTGAGGACTATTACGCTGACGAGGACAGCCACCGGTGTGCCCCCTGCCACAGCTCTTGTAGGACATGTGAAGGAAGACACAGTATGCAGTGTCTCTCCTGCCAACCAGGCTGGTTCCAGCTGGGAAAGGAGTGCCTGCCCCAATGCAGGGAAGGGTAAGCTGCTCAACAGACTTTTCCCTAATGTAATCCCATAACCACTCCAGATCTCACTATTAACAAACCGATTTTACAGATGAGAAAGCTAAGTCTGAGAACATGTATATAACCAGATTGAATTCTCACTGCTAGCAAGGGATAAAGATGAGAGTCGAACCCAGGTCCAATAGTGTCTAAAGGATTTCAGCCAGTTCATACTAATGGAAAAGGAGACAGGAAAGGTGAGTGACCCAGTGAAAGTACACAAAGTGTCAGATTGTCAAATCAGACTCACAGGCCAAACTTCACTCATAATTCAAAGGATATAAGCAATCACAAGACAGAGGTAAAGCATTCTTCCTTTAGAGAAGTCCAAGACCATGAATGTAGGTGCTTTCTCATCTTCATTAGGATTTATTTTGATCAGATTTAATATGAGAGGTCTAAGCGATGCATGTGGAGCATAGATTTCACAAAAGGAACAATTTCAGTTAAATATCTCTATTTAATTCTCCACTAATTCTTCAACCTGCCATGCCCCCATAAACCCACAAATTACAGGATTCATTATTATAAGCAACCTAGACACACAGATGTATCCTTCAAAAGCATTTTACAGTTAAGAACTCTCTATTATTTTTTTGCTAGGAGAAACTACTAGTGTATTTACCAGGTCTTCTTACCAGCATGTTTGGAAAAGGATTTGACTGGGTCATCCCTTTTTGACCCACAGGCATCCCAGTAAAGAAAAAGATTGATTACAGGCCTGTTGCTAACTCTTCCTTCCCAGTGAGTAAACTAGAGCATTGAGAGTTTCCAGACCCAAATTGAAAGGTTGTAACCTTAGATTTTCCCCAAATGCTTTCGCCCAAATTGGCACATCTCTTCAGTTTTAAGCAATCACTGCTAGATGACTCATTTTAGTACTATGCACTGCCTTATGTTTTGATTTGCCTCATTCATTCACCCATTCATTCAACACATGCTTAATGAAGAACACCTTGTATGTATAAAAAGAGTAAGACAGACTTTGACCTTCAAGAACTTATTCTTCTTATATATCTCTTCCCAAGAAAGTTACAAGCTCCTAGAAGAAAAACACCTCTTATTTTTCACACGTTACTACAACACCCCAGAAAAGAAGCACACACATTAGCAGTATCCAGCCACATAGATCAATGAAGATAGGACCCTGCCAGACAAGAGAGGTTATGGGGTGGCCTGCCTGAGCCCTTCCCCTTCATTCTAATAAGTGCCTGAAGAAATGTGGATCCCATATAAAGAATATCCATCTTCCTCAAATCAAGTCATCAAATCAAGTCTAAAGCACAAAAAAGGGGTAAAATCCTGTGATCTAAATAGATTGTGACCATGGAATTAAGAAGACAATGGTTCCATGGTGTGCGAAGTTGCCCATTCAGAAGAGAGGCATGGGTTGCCATAAATCTCTTTAATGGGGAATGAATAGGGTATGAATGAAGTGTAAGTGGAGATATTAAACTGAAATGGTTCCTCTTGTAAAATCAATGATTCACATGCATTGCATACACTTCAGATGTCAAATCTCTTTCCCTTGGAAAGGCAGGTATGTAAATCTCTGCACCCTGTCCCAACACACGCAGTTCTTTGGTGTTTAACCTCAGAGCAGGATCTTAGAGGTCTGTTACTGTTTGTACTTTTGCACAAGATCCTCTTCCAGGCTGTAAGGCTCAAAAGATTTTCATGCAAGAGTCATCAAAGTAAGCAGTGCCACTCTATTCTTCTTTTAAACGGATCCACTAACCTCTCCATTCTTCCTTTTAGCACTACCCTTTGATTATTTTTAAAACCTACTTGGCATTGATAAGCTTTCTTTCCCACAGTTTCTACTGATTCTCTTCATCTTCATAACATTAGTAAAGAACGTTTGTATGCTGCTTTAGAGTTTACATAGTATTTCCACTCACGATGTATCTTTACATTATGATGTGACTCTACAACAATCCTATGATGTTGATATTCTCTCCATTTCAAAGATGAGGAAAGCAAGGCTCAGAGAGGTTGAATGACTTGCCCAAAGTCACAGTTACTAATACATGGTGGAGTCAAAACTGAAAATCAGATCTTCTGACTTCAATCCTGTGTATTCCCTCTGTTTTGTGTGGGTTTTTACTTTTCCCTGTTGCTTTCTCTTTTGAATCTTATGTGATCTTTATCAATAATTCAATTCATTGTTGGTGCTTTCTTTTGTTCTCTTTTTATCACTTTGTCACTCAAATACCTCCGAATCTCACTGATTGACTCGTAGCATTAATTGTTCTCCACCTAGCTGCAGAAGGTGAAACTAGGCTTGATTTGCCACTAACTGGGCCACTGAAGTACAAGTGTACTCATTCAGACCAATGACAAATGGCTACGTAGAAGCAGGCTCAACTTTATCTAGCCATGGTGTTAGTTTTCAACAAGTTAGTAGAACTGAAATAAATTAAAATAAAACGAAACAAAACAAAACCTAATGAAGCTAATAGTTTTGTGCCAGAGAACCAAGGGTGAGCCTTTGGTTTCTAGAATAGCTTCAGTGTCAGATGTCCAGAGATGCCAACATGGGTCATATGACCTCTAGAAGTTCATCTTGGACAATGATTCCTTTTCTCACTTCTATCTTACTTGAAAATGTTTAATTTTCCTTCAAATAATGCACTGCTGTTACTGTGGTACTGAACAGATAAATTCAAATCACATTGCCCACTTTACTAGCTGTTTGCCCTTAAGCAAGTTGTGTAAATTCCCTGAGCTTCAATTTTTACACGTGTAAAATAGAAATCATAATATGTAAATCATAAGGTTTGCTATGAGGATTAATCATAAAATTCATAATTATCACTAACATACATTAATTACTTAATAATATGTCAGGCACTATTTTAATAAATTTCTCAGTAATAACTTGTTTAATTTTAGGTACTTACAGTAATCCCCATATTACAGACCTGAGACACAGAGATGTTATGTGATTTGCCCAAGGTTGCACAGCTCATAAGTGGGATGGATGGGCTTTGACCCCATGCAGTCTTGTTGCAAAGGGCAAGTTCCTAACTGCCGCACTCTAGTGTCTCATTTTTAGGTTCAACAAGGTGAAATATTAAATTGATGAAGTCCTTAGTGTACTATCAGATATATAGTATTATAGAAACTTAATGAAATTATAGTTAGCCCCCAGAAATCTTTTCAATAGAGGTTACATCTATTATTATGAAGACATGAATATCACTCACGTCACCTTCTGTTTCAAGATGTTTCTTTTAATTGAGAAATTAGAAGAATTCAGAGGTACATTTAACATGTCTTCCATTCCCTGATCCCATTCAATGCAACTTAAAGCTTGAATTTTCAAGTGGAAAAGCAGGTGGGTATACAGAAAGCAAAGGTAGTGACCAGTCAATGTGGCACTACTATGTGTGATAAGTACTAGGTCGTCTCATATGTATTATCTAATTTAATCCTCACAAATAGCAGGGAAGGGATTGTAATGCCCAATTATTCACGGGTAAGAAAACTGAGAATCATTCATTAGATTTGTTAATATAATTAGTAATGAAACTAACGAGTAAAGAGTCTAAAGTAACCCAGCTTGTAAATGAATACTGTCTGAGTAACCATGATTCTTCCACCACACTCCGTTTAGGAGCAAAGCTTAGCATTCAGTCTTTGCTCTCCTCCTCGGTTTCAGGTATTATGCAGAAAACTCCACGGGACGGTGTGAGAGGTGTAACAAGAGCTGCAAGGCATGCCGGGGCCCGCAGCCCAGCGACTGCCTATCTTGCGATACATTTTTCTTTCTGCTCCACTCCAAGGGAGAGTGTCATCGCACCTGCCCAGAGCATTACTATGCAGACCAAAGCACGCAGACCTGTGAGAGATGCCACCCAATTTGCAAAGAATGCAAAGGTGAGGGTGTAGCTATCATTTTGCATGTGCAAATGGAAAAATGAAAAGTTTTCCATCCTACATGGCCCCTCTCTTTTGTTCACCACCTTTGGAGGTTCCTAGCTTGTCAACCTCATAACCAGTCCTCTCCAGCATCAGCACCCTTTGCTCTCTCTCAGCTTCCACATCTGCCTCTGACCTGGGCTGCTCCTGCACCACACTGCTGCCTCTTCAGAGTCTCCTATCCTTCAAGGCCCAGATACAAGCTCTGCCCATCCAGGAAGTGTTTTCCACCTATTCTGTCTTCCTTCTCTACCTGTTGAGCTTGGAATCCCCCTAGAGAAATCTTTCATTACTTCAACAACTACTTAAGATGTCTGCCTCAGATTCTCCCAAGTTCCATTTTTAGTTTCCAGATACCTACTTATATGTCCCAGAGTAAACCCAATCTGGGTTTCCTCTGAGATTCACTCCTTCTGTTAATAGACCCACTGTCCAACCAATTGCCCAGGTGTGATACCTTGAATTCATCCTCCCCTTGCCTCCTGCACAACCTACCTACCCTCTAGCAAAGGTAAATCTCAAGGTCTGTTGATTCTGTCTCCTAAGCAGTCTCTCTCCTAAACATTTCTCTACTCAGCTCTCTCTCCATTCTCACTATCCTCATTCTCAGCATCTCTTAGCTGACTTTCTGAAGTAACCAACATGTCACCCCAACTCTGGTCTTACCCCCAACCCAGGTCATCCTGTACAATTTTTCCAGAGCGATCTTTCTAAAATCCAAATCTGCTCATTTTCTTCCATAGCTTGACACAGAAATATGATCATGGTGAATTCTTCTCAGCATTTAGGAAAGAAATACCTCCTACAATATTTTGCTAAAACTTATTAGGTTGATATTGATAGCTGGTAGGATACATTCCTGTTACTGTTTTTAAAATTATGTTGGTTCCCCTAGCCCTTTTTCTATATAAATTTTATAATCAGCATTTCCCCAGAAAGGCTTCCCTAACTCCTCCATTCTGTGTTTCTTTAGTACTCTGCATTCATTCATCTATTTATTTATTCAATAAATATTTATCCAGCACTATGGGCCAGACAGTGTTGACACAACTGTGAACAGGAGAGTCAAGGTCCCTGCAGCCCAGAGGGAATATTTTGTAATTGTTTACTTATTCTTTGTCCCTCGCCGAGGTAGACTGAGGTCCTCAAAGGCACAAATTAATGTCTTATCTTTGTAGCTCTAGCTCTCAGCACTGTCACAGGAGCGGGTGGAGGTGTTGGGTCACATCAGGGGCACCTCTGATCAAGAGCACCTCGGCAGATGGTGGCGGCGCCAGTAGGGGAGGTCACACCTGCTGAGGTCATGAGGGTATAGCAGCGAGCTCCAGCCAGGGCGGCAGTGGCCAGGGATGTAGGCCCAAAGCCCCAGCGGCTACTACAGTCCATGACCCGTCTTGGGCAGTGGAGCTCTGCCATCTGTTTGGCCTCCATCTCAAGCCCATCACAAAGATGACCATCAGTGAGGCCCTCCCGCAGCTGAAGCAGCCAGAGAAGTCCATCCCACTGGGACGTGATGGAAAGGCTGAAGGGCATGGAGCACAGCCACCAGTTCTCCACACTCCAGATTTCAAAGAGCACCGAGGCCTTCATCCGTTTCAAGGGCGAGGTAGAGAACAAGAGTCTGCTTAAGACTTTCCTGGCCTGCCTCCACGACAAGACCATCCACAAGGAGCACATCACCAAGTTCACAATCAATTTCCCCACCCGACACGACTGGGGCTCCTTCTTCCACAATGAAAAGGATATGAATGAAATGCTGCCAGGAAGTAGGCAGATACAGTTCACCTGGAGGGGCTACCTTGAAAAATGGTTCTCCCCAAAGGAGTCGGGCTTGGAGAAGCCCAGGCACGAAGACTCTGGTCAAGGTGTTTGGGGAAACGGAGACACGGACCCCTACCGGGACGTGCTGCCCCCCTACCGGAATATGACAGGCACGAATCCACACCTTCAGTTTCCAGGAGCACTTGGCCTTCCAGGTGTAGGTCCGGCACCTGGAGTACATGGGCTTCACGCCAGCCAGCAGCACCTGCGCAGGACAAAGCTCACATATGACGGCGAGGCCGTGGCCTGCAACATTCAAGTTTCTTTTGATTCGACCAAACCCCTAAGTGAAGCCTCAAGAAACGGCAGCTCGAGGGGCTGCCTTAGGAGCTGCAACAGCAGAGAAAACAAAAGCGCCAAGAGAACAAGGCAAAGGAGAAGCAAACAACAAAGGAAACAGAAAAAAAAAAAAAAAACTAGAACTGGACAGAGAAAGAAAAAGAAGGGAGCTTCACAAGAGGGAATAAAAACAGAGGAACCATGCACTCTGTCGGAATCAAGGAAAAAAAAAAAAGCTTGAGAAGCTACAATCAGAGGAGCAGAAAAAGCTACAAGAAAAAATAAAACTGGAAGAGTGGAAGCTGCTACTGGCTCGGAGGCACCTGCCGCCCATCAGGCTCCCTGCCGGGCAGCTGAGCAGGGCTGAGGTACCCACTGCAGGGCGCGGTTGGTCTTGATCTGCACCGGAGCCGCCTCTTCCTGCTTCGGGCGGGATCCGTGCGTTTCTCTGAAACAGAGGGCCAGAGTCACAGCCCCCAATTTCCTGAGCTGGTTGCAACTGTAACCGAAACAACTAAGTCTTAATACCAAGAAAAAGGAAAAACAGAACTTGGAGAGAAGGCTCAATGACCATATTTTTATTGTTTTAGAGTGATTCTCAGTAATACAAACATGAAATTACTCCGAGCTGGAAAGTGCTTTACACTAGTGGACAATCTAAACTAACGTGAGAATGCTCATGTGCTCTTCATACCACCTAGAATTTCTTTATGGATCTCACAGAATGGTGTTTCAGCAGTATCCAATATAAATGTCATGCAAGCTATACGCATACTTCTAAATTTTTAGTAATCACATTCTTTAAAATACAGAAAAATTAATTTTAATATAGTTTGTTTAACTAATATATCCAAAATATTGTCTTTTGAACATGTAATCAACATAAAAATTGAGATTTTTTTACATTCTTTTTTTTTGTACTGTCTTTGAACTCTGCTGTTTATTTTACATTTACAACACAACTCAAGTTGGACTAGCCACATTTCAAGTACTCAATAGCACACGTGGCTAGTGGCTGCTATGTTGAACAGCACATCTAATTTAGAACAATCGGTTCAGATGGCTTTTAGCAGTAGGCCTCTTCTTCAGATGAAATCTTAGCCTGAATCCTATTATGCAAACTGATCAAGGGCAGAGCTGGGCAGACTGTAGCAGAGGGACCTTAGAGACCCATCTTGTGCCTCCCATTTGCCCCTCCCCACTATTTCCAGTGGTTCCCACTCTTCACTCATTTACAATTGACTCTAAACTTTGAAAGAAATCCTTCCAAACAAACTGCATTAAGTAATTAATTTGTGTTCTCTCTCTCTCTTTTTTCATTCTGGAGGCACGTATAGTTGCTGCTCAAAACTTCTAATCAGAATAAGAAAGCAAATGAAAGAATACATGGAATTGGGGGTGCGGTGGGAGAGGGTGGAAAGTTGGTATTGTCATTGGCCATGTTATGGTAAATATTAACTATCTATTAGGTTTTTTGAAAAGTCGAAGGTATCTCTGATGCAGCCATTACTAGATTTGTGGGGCTTTTCTTCTAACTAGGATTGCCAGATAAACTGCTATATTTTGATTTGCTAAATCTGTAAAACATCATCCCAACCCCCTGAAACTAATATAAAATAATATCGAATGTCAACTGTGATTGAAAATAATTTTTAAAATAAACAACTCAAACAATTTTTTTTTCATCAAGACAATCTCCCTGAGAGTGTATCTAAGGGATGACTGGGCATATTTGGGTAAATCTTGAGGCCATCCTGAGTGTTTGTGCCTCCCCCTCCTGTATTTGACCTGAACCTCAAACCTGCCTAGTTGAAGCTTTCAATTTTTGACACTCATTTTTTCTGTTGTCCTTTCTTCAGCATACACACATGTGCTTTGCTGGTTGGTGAATCTTTGTGCTGTCTTCTGGTTTTGCAATTTATAGATTACAAAATTTGGGGACAGGTTTTCTCTTGGGCTTCGTACTGGGTGGAAAAACAAAGGATGAATTCCTTCCTCCTTAGAACATTAGCCATCATGCATTTCACCATACATTCATGAAAGATACAAGAAAAATTCAGCAACCTACATAAGTAATTTGCCAATTACACTGTATTTCATTCACATTTGACTGCCCAGTAATATTAGGGTGTTAAAAAATGTTAAAAGCACTGAGGTACAGGGGAGCGGTAGGTCAGGGGATAGCACACTAAGGCCTACTATGCATGTGTCTTCATAGGCAACTGATTCTTCCATATTTAGCTCATTCCTTGCCTTCATACACTTAACTTTTTGCTTATTCTCCTCACAAAACTCTGGAAAAAAATCCAGGCTGGGTAGCCAAACCCTCCCACCTCTCCTGAGCTGCCTCTCTTTCTGTGTGAATGATGCCATGAATAGCCCCCAGGGATTGCTCTGCATTGGTGAATTCATCCCATGGGGGTCAGTCCAAGGGAGAACAGCTGGTGAGCTGCTCTGAATTCTAAGGAAACACCACAGCTGTCTTTATAGATCCCAAGGCTCCTGCAGATCCTTAGAAGCAATGATAAATGTAGAGTGCTAAATTTGAAAACAATAGAGAACATTCTGGAATCTAACAAACTGTCTTTCGCAAAAGACTCTGGGTGCCCTCAGTGTGGAGGTTTTGCAATAAATGAATGTAGGAGATGTAAATGGAGTTGCTGATTTGTTACCCAAGATGACAGGTAGTACATACCTTTAAGGATGGCCCAGGATCTAGGCCTCAGCCAAATTGCTGCTGGTCTGAAAACATGTAACCAACCTTAAGGCACACATTTTGTAACCTAACTTTTTACTGCCTTTTCCCCCTCTTTTAATTTTTCCGACCCTTAATTTCTCTTTATAAAGAAAAACAAAAACAAAAACGAACCCCACACTTTTATATTTTAAAATTGGAGTAAGACATCTAAGCTATATTTTAGAAAAATGTAGGGTAGGGAGGAAGGAAGTAGGGGAAGATTGATTCTTTCATCAGAGACCACAATTATGTTCCAGACATGTGGGAAATTCTGTATGAAGCCAGAGGTAAAATAAAAATAGAATGGCTTTGAATTTATATCACTACAGACAGCCCCCAGTCTAAGAAGCAGTTGAGAAATAAAGGTTTATTCTCTGAGATGTTGTTCATAGCTCAGAATTCATTTTTCCGTAGAAACATTATAAATGATTGAGCTTATAGTTCAGACATGAAAAGGGGATTTAACTCCATACTGAATGGGAAGGACAGGACTCACAATTCTAATTCAAGTTCAACTAACCACTCTTTAATTTACAATATTCTTCTGATGGGGAGACCTATACAAGTTCCAACTCATAATATCAAGCACATTCCATGTCCTTTATATCTCCCTGCTTCTGTTTTGAGCTCCTCAGCAAAAATGCCAGGGCCTTCCTAAGTGAAGGAACTATGGCTCAGGTCTCCTGTCTCCAAACTCTCTCCAAGAGTTATCCCTTGATGTCTGCACAAAAGGCAACGCTTGGGTCAGTCATTCCTGGGGTCTCTGAATTAGGAGAGAAAGGGATTACCTGCACAGGAAACAGAGCCTGTCGATTCAGACCTCCTCTACTTGGAGGTTCATGTGTTAAGGCAGATAAATCTGATAGAAAGAACTCTGGACTGTGTGTGAGTCAACAAACTTGAATTTGAATCATGACTCAACCATTACCTATGTAACCTCGAATGAGTGACTTCACATATCTGGGCCTTAGTTTTCGTTTATTTAAAAAATAATAAGCAGGCCTTCCAGACAACGACGCCCTGGAGCCCTCTGCACCCAGCAGTAGTCAACCCCACCATGTTCTTCCACATTGTTGTCCACTGCGAGTCCTTGGGCCATGCGTCTCTTTTGAGCTGTTTGCAAACGAAGTTTCAAAGACAGCAGAAAACGTTCATGCTCTGAGCACTGGGGAGAAAGGATTTGGTCATAAAGGTTCCTGCTTTTACAGAATTTATTCCAGGATTTATGTGCCAGGATGGTGAGTTCACATGCCATAATGGCACAGGTGGAAAGTCCGTCTGTGGGCAGAAGTTTGATGATAAGAATTTCACCCTGAAGCATATGGATCCTGGCATCTTGTCCATGGCAAATGCTGGACCCAACACAAGTGGTTCCCAGTTTTTCATCTGCACTGCCAAGACTGAGGGTTTGGATGGCAAGCACGTGGTCTGCAGCAAGGTGAAAGATGGCATGAATATGGTGGAGGCCATGGAGGGCTGTGGGTCCAGGAATGGCAAGACGAGCAAGAAAATCGCCATTGCTGACTGTGGACAACTCTGATGAATTCGACTGGTTTTATCTTAACCACCAGACCATTCCTTCTGTACCTCAGGAGAGCACTCCTCACCCCCATCTGCTTAGAACACCCCATAATTGTGGTGCTCTCACTGCAGTTCATTGGGTTCTGTATTTTCCTCACCCCCCTCCAAATCTAGCTGGGTTGCAGAGTTAAGTTTATGGTTATGAAACAAAAGCTAAACAATTGTCTGTCCTTGTTTGGGTTAAGGTGTTGGTGTAGGTTTAATTTTAAGCAGCAAACAGGTGATTTCTAAGACATCATTTGCTATGTTTGTTTAATTCCAGAGTACTTTGTTTTTTGCTTCTCTGACCTAAGAATTAAATGTCACTTAGTATCCCCCAATGAATGAATGAATGAATGAATGAATGAATGATAAACAAGATGTCAAATTTCTGAGAAGAGAGTTTATAATTTTCTAAAGAATTTTAAAGGAAACTATCACCACCGTTCCCACAAGTAAGAATCCCTGGACAAAATGATCTGTTAAATCCTTTAGCCATAGCATTTTAAGTTCCAAGCCTAGTATTGTTTCTCAATTACAAACTGCCCAATGATAATTTTCTCGCCAAGCTTTGGGACCCCCGCCCCAACCAAATCAGCTGGTATCATCCGTGTCCTCTATACTAGTTAAACATTAGCAGAATGACAAAGGAAGGTTTTATAAACTTTCTATGTAATTTCTCATTCTGAAAATCCTCTTGCTTTAATAAAAGATCTTTCATCTCCAAATCTTCAATTTCCAGACTGAAAGTTTACATTGATTGAAATAATTGGATAATTTCTAGGTCTTTAGTTGGTGTGTAGTAGATTTTTTTTTTTTTAATCACATCCTCAATCAATTCACCTTTCTGCTTCAATTTACTTGACATATTCCTTGCTTTTCTGTGTTTTGGAACCAAGACAGAGGTTGAAATCTAAGGTCAGTCTCACAACTTTGAATCTTTTTTTTTTTTCTTTCAGGAAAAGAAGTACTGCAATGCTTATCCTGTGTGTGGAATTACCACCTAGTAGGAGGACTCTGTGCCTTGGACTGTCTGGTGGGGGAATACAGAGTGGGAGAGGTACTGGAAGCCGGGCATCGGTGCCTTCTGCCATTTCCACAGAGGGAAACGAGCTAGTTTCTCTATGTCATTCTAGGCAAAATTTAAAAAGTCCTAAAATTCCTATACTCACTATAGCTAAGGTCTAATATTTTTAAATCTTCTACCATTGCATCATGGATTAATAGTGCTACCCCCCCCCAACACCCTGTGGTTTTAATTTCCATCAAAGGAACTAAGAGCTGAGATAAATAATGGGGAAGGTAAGCAATGAAGGCCTCAGAATTAACTCTGCATTCATCGTTCATAACCTTAGACGTTTCAAGTCTGCATAGGAATATTATGTCAGACATTAGAAATGTCTTATCTTCTTTCTTACCTCATTGCTGTCTAACCTGAAACATCTAAATAATATCAGAACTACACAGCTAATGTTGGTCTTTCATTTCCTCCACCCCTTCCCAGTGTATTAAGACAGATATATTTTCATTTGCTTGCCTAGAAACCATGGGTTTTCTGAGTCCACTAACTTCTTGATTGTGTTTTCAAACTTTAGAAATTAAGTAAATCTCTCCATGGTGAAATTAACACGACCAGCATATTCACCTATGAGCTCCCTTTAAATTCTGACAATAACCCTCATTGCACTTTGGTGAAAGACAGGTTCAGAGAGATTAAATAGTTGGTAAAGACCATATGAATCCTAAGTAACAAAGCTGAGATTGAACCCAGGGGATCTTACTCCTAATCCAGGATTTGATGAGATAATAACAACTGAGAAAGCACTTTAGTGGCACTGAAAACATGCAAAGGTGCTCAACAAAGATAATGTCTATTCCTTCTTTTCCTATTATACCATCCTTACACAGCACAGAAGTGAAATAGGAAGCTGTCTTCCCTCATCTATGTTTCCAGTACCAGTGAAGGAACAATGTGCCACTTTCTCCTCATTTCTCACTAAATTCCCTCCACACTGAGATTTAACTGCTTTAGTTAAACAATCACAACTTATATTATTCTGGGGCAGAGTCCAAACAGGTAAAGTAAATGAGTAAAGAGTGTTCCATCAAAGAAAATCCTAGTGCAAGCTTGATGAAAAGTGGAATTTGGTGTTTCACCTATGTGTTGGCGACAGAGCTAGTAGTGGGGATTATATCAAACAGGAGAGTATCAAATAAGAGCGTCACATTGCCATGTGGGAATGATGAATTTACATGTGACATATCCCAACTTTGGAATGTGGGCAATGAATTGAAAATACTTTAAACTGTGAAGGTCAATATATTATGGGCCAGACAAAACTTATCCGTGACAACCTGGTCAAGGTGGTCAGTACATGCGCTGTCAGTTTGTAACCTGAACTATTCCAGAAGCCTTTTCCCCCACTACTGTTACCAGCAGATCTCAGAGGGAAAAGTCCCAGCAATGGTTCCATCCAAGTGCAGACAGTTGGTTGTCTTTCACCCTGAACAGTTAAAATGGACCCAGCCCAAACCACCTTTCTGCTGTCCCCCGCATGCTTCCCTCTTTTATGGAGACAAGATGGAACTCCTATCTGGGAACTCCAGTGCTTTCTTAACCCTCCCCACTGAAAAGGCATCTCCTGATTGTTCTTAACAGGGGGAGAATTTTAACTGTGAAAAATGCCACGAGAGCTGCATAGAATGCAAAGGACCTGGTACCAAGAACTGCACCGTGTGCCCTGCCAACCTGGTGCTGCACATGGATGACAACCGCTGCCTTCATTGTTGCAACACCTCAGATCCCACTGATACCCAGGAGTGCTGTGACTGCCAGGACACTACAGGTGAGAAGAGAAGAGCAGTCTGCCAAGGAAGGGCATGTCCTCAGGAAGCTGAGGGGAGCAGGCAGGAGAGGATAGAAAGTCCCGGAGATTCAATATGGCTACCTTTTTATTGGATGCCTCCTATGTGCCTACTGTACTTGAAACTTCCTGTCCATCATCTCATATAAGTAGATATTATTAATCCCATTTCACAGATGAGGAAACTGAAGCTCAAAGAGTTTGATCAGCAGGCCCAAGTCCACACCAATGTTAAGAGGTTCATCTAGAATGAGAATGTGGGTTCTTTGGACTGCAAAGCCCACATTCTTTCCATTATCATGCTGCCTCCAACGTTAGAGCTCAAATAGTTCTAGAATTTCACCTTTATAAATTTACTTTATTCCTTTTTCTATTCTTTCCTCCTGAGCAAAACGGAAAAGAATCAGCTATCAAGGAAGCACCAATATTATATATTTTTTTGTTTGTTTTCTGTTCAGATTTTGTTTTAAATCTAATTCAAATTGTCAGCGCTACAAAAGGGTAGACAATATTATATTGAAGAAACATTCTATGGAAATCAGCCCAAATCTAGGCTTCCCATTAGAGACTTAAAGCATTTTAGAAATGAACTTCATTGAAGGCTACGAAGAAACAAACCTTTTTGTACCAATTCCCAATGCCCCAACGGTCTCCCACCCCCAACTCCATCTGTATGGGTACTTGGTCTTTATTGGCCACAAACTTAGAAAGATTTCAAATGAAGTCATTTATTCTTAAAAATCAAAAATAAATTCTTAAAGCATATTCTTTAGTCCTGAAGCAGATCATTTCCTTGGGGCTCAGATGTATCATGGCCCAACAAAAGCAGACATTATATTCATGGGAGCACATCCATTTATGTGAAGTAAATCCCAGATCCATAACTGCTACTTGCCATTTCTGTGTGGCTTTTTTTCTTTTATCAGCCTTTTGAACTAAATTCAAAATAGCATCTTTCCAAAAACGGATTATTTTCTTCTATCAGCAGTCCCACCCCCCACAAGCAGCTGATTTCCCCAGCTCCTCATACACATCCACCTTCAGGGTATGATTGCCTAATATCCATGCTGTGTCAGCTAAGAATAATAACCCTCATTACATGGGTTTAAATGAAACCAGAAGTGTGCATGTTGGGTGCAGAGTTTCTGTTCGCTTGTTCCAACTGAAAACTAGTCAGTCAACTTTCCTGCACCTTCTGTGCCTCTTGAAGCTTCCCCTCAGGCAACTCTGCAGAAGTCTAACCACTCTTGATTACCTACTCATTCTTCACTGAGACACATGCCCCTTCAAAGAAGCCAGATCCCAGAGGCTGACCATGACTCTGCAGACCTAAGACTGTAGAATAGCAAGACATGATTGCATATGGGGCCCTAGCAATTGAAACAACCTCCAAAGGTCTTTTATTGATTCTCCTGCCTCAGGCAGTATTTATCTCCAAGTACCACACACGGATTGCTTACCCATCCCTCTGGTGCTTTAATATTTCCTCCAGGGAAAAATTTTGTGCTGATATTGCTAACAATGAAAGCCATAATGATAGTGCTGTTACTTTAGAAGAAGAAATTCTGCTTAATGGGCAAAATCCCATGACAGTGAAAGTTACAGTAAAATAGAAAACTTGAAAAACTTGTTTATCACTATCAAAGAGAGAGAGACATAATAGCAATGAATAGGATGTAATCAGCCAATATATAATAAGCAAAAATATTTGCCCTTAAAAAATTGGCAGCAGTATTATATTATTAAGCTAGCATTTACAATGCACCTAGAATCTCTCATAAAAGAATCCTGGGGGCAGAATCAAGTGGTTCAATAAAATATTTATGGAAAATTTAGTGTGCATTTCAACTTGTACATCCAACACAGCCTGCCAGTTTTTTTCTCTAGTTCTGTCATTCTCCCATTTGATGGGTTAAAGAATAGGGGGGAAAAATTAGGTAACTTACCCAAATCATACCACCTGAAAAAAATTAGTGAAAAGTAAGAAAAATTAGCTCATCACTGAAGTTATGGTTTAATCTTTCCTTTTGTGACAGTTTTGGTTACTCCATATTCTCAATGAAGGCATCAAAACAGAGCCTGATGAATGACAGAGGGCAGAGCTCTCAACTTCAGAAATCTTAATTATGATAGGAGAAATTTAAAGGTGGCACTTCTCTTCCTGACAGATTAGGGCCACAGAATGCCAAAAAGTCAAAAAAACGTTGTCAGAACGTTTTACCCGAATATCTCCAGACTCTAGCATGAAATTAGGATTCCTGGGTTCAAATTCTGATTGTTAGGATTCCTGGGTTTGAATTCTGATTGCTCCACAAACAAGCTCTTAGCTCTGATAATGTGACAATTCAGTTCCTCTTTATGGACCTCAGTCTCCTCAACTGTCAAGCAGCAGATTGACTTAAGTAATTTCTGAGGTCCCACACAACGATAAGAGTCAATGGTCTTATAAATAATCTGCTCTTGCCTTTGGTAGCATAATCATGTTGGACCAGGTTTAAAGGTAGCTGGGGAGAGATCTTAGCCTTAGAAAAAGTCAGAGTTATGTAGCAAGAAGTGAGGCATGGCCCAAGATGGAATATTTCTCTCAGGAGAGAAATAGAAGAATTCATTAATAAGGATGGACACTTGGCAACTGATCCATGAGGTATGGGAATGCGGGGATCCCTTTGGATTACAAACTGACCTTCATCCTAGAAGGGTTTGATGGCATCATCAGACATAGACTGGGACTCTCATGGAGGTACCCATGGCAATCTTGTAGAGTGGCGTGCCTTTTAAGAAAATCAGAGAGAGCGATTCTACCACTTTAGATTTAAAAGATAAAGATGCAATTCTTAACCTCAGAAACTAATTTTCCCCCATTCCGTCTCTTCTCTTTCATCCTTCCCCTCCGCCTTCTTCCTTTGGGATCATCTTCCAACAGATGAGTGCATCCTTCGAGCCAGTGAGATAGAGTCTGCGCCCGGGCATTCCAAGACAGCCTTGTTCATCACCTCCTGCGTTGTGCTGGTACTTCTGCTCGGGGCAGCTGTATTCATCTGGAGGAAATCGCGGGGCCAAGCCCCACCAGCAGACAAGGGTGGCTATGAAAAGCTGGCTGACCCTAGCAAGTCTTACTCCTCCTATAAGAGCAGCCATCACGAGAACACCAACTTTGAAGAGGATCATGGGTTTGAGTACAGGGACCGTGACTATGACGAGGATGACGATGACGATGATGACATCGTCTACATGGGCCAAGATGGCACTGTCTACCGGAAATTTAAGTATGGCCTGCTAGATGATGATGATGAAGATGAGCTGGAATACGACGATGAGAGCTACTCCTACCAGTGACAGACGTCACCTCCACACCAGCCCATTCCACTCACAGGCATGAGTGTGAGCATTAGAATGTTGGGTTTTATTCTCACACACCAGGCTGATGTATGCCTGTGTGTATTTTCTTCTTAACCATGACACCAACTAGAGTATGTAAGAATGCTGAAATATATTTTTCTTCCTTTGAGTGGCTAAACTTGATTAACCATAATTGCTCCACCATAACTGAGGGAAAAGGATGAAATCCAGAGGGATTTCCCCCCAAACAATATGTCAAGACACGAAACACAGGAAGTAAAAACAAGTGAGATTTGTATAACATGTTTTATGCGATTTTTTTTTTTTTAAGGAAGTGGAGGACCATTTGCAATCTCGCTCCCCAGCATATGTCATCAATTTGGCTCAAATTAACTCTTATAAAAACTGAGAAAAAAGAAAAGAAAAGAAAAAGGGAAGCGGGTTTATAAAAATTCTGTTTCTTGGCTGTATTGTGGAAATATGTACTACACTGCCTTCTGGAATTCTGATATTTCTGTACGATTTTTGGGGATGGGGCGATGAAAGAGTTGTTTGTCTTAGAGGACTTTTCTCCCATTAGCTCTCTTTAGGCAGAGATTCATTTTGTAAGAACCAGCTAAAGAAGGTTCTCATGCCATTTAACAATTGACTCCAGATTACTCCTGGTGAGCAAAAGAGACCACCTCTGCTGACAATGGTCATGACCTATTTCGAGATGAGGGGAAAAAAAAGGGAAGCAGCCTTATAGCTGAGGAATCATGTGTTCAGTGGGCTCTGGTTCCTCTGCCTTAATCCAGGGTCATTATGACTCTAGAAGCAGAACAAGCTCAGGCAGGAGACAGCAGCAATCCCAGCAGGAAAGAAATCACGAAGTTTCCAAAAATTGCAGCATTATACCCTCATGATTTTATAAGAATGTTTCTAGTTGGAAACATCAGCTAAGACATCAAGTAGTAAAAACAAAATCGCAGTATTAACCTAACATGAAATGACCGAACTACATCTACTCTAATAAAAGACTTTAGCTACTAAAGCAGAAAGCTTTCATCAACAGCCTGTCACAGAACTGTGGATTCTCCATAGAAAAAGTTGGAATTGAGTCTAACATGCAAAATCCCAACTTCCTGCTCACAAGCTTAATCCAGCTGCTGACCAGCCTTCCAACACTCTTTGTCCCTGTGATTTTTGTTTCTAGACATCCTAGGCCTCCCTTTTTCCACTTTCCAGCCAAATACATGCTTGGATTCATGCATCTAGGGCAGTTTTTCTGCAGATAATACAGAGAGAGGGACTGTTGCTGTGTGAAATTACCAAAGCAGGGTTTTGCAGACTTCTTTGTCAAAGCTGAAGTTATCGGTAGTACTAGGAACAAACCACCAGAAATTTTCAGATGTTGATGACATTTTCAGGTGATGATGACAATTTTAAAAAATTTATTGCACACCTACTCCATACCAGGGACCAAGCTAAATAATTTCTTTTAGAAAAATCACCTAATACCACCGTAACTTCATGAGGTTGGTACCATTATTACTCTGTATTCATAGGAAACATGAGGCTTACGAGAGGTTAAGTAACTAGCCCAAGGCTGACAGAAAGCCAGTCAAGACTCAAGGAAATAGAATGATCCTAAAGCGCATGTCCTTAATAATTATGCTACACTGTCATAAAGTGAGAAAAGAAGCATCCTACATCTGATAAAGGCATGTCTGTTATTTTATGATATGGCAACTGTATTATCTTTACTACATTTGTGCATTTTCTTTTTAAAAAAAAAACAAAACCATGATGTACCACTAACACAAAAAATCTCTGTGAAGAAGTCTACAGTTTATAGAAGGCCTCATTGTTTCACAGGGGAAAGCTCTTAAAGTAAAGGTTGGCAAACTCTCTCTGGAAAGGGCCAGATAGTAAATACTTTAGGCTTTGCACAACTACTCAACTCTGCCATTGTGGCATGAAAGCGGCCAATCCATAATGAATGGGTGGGTTGTTCTCCAATAAAACTTTATTTACACTAAAATTTGGATATAAAATAATTTTCACATATCATAAAATAGTATGATGCTGCTTTTGATTTTTTTTCTTAAATCACGAAAAATATAAAAACCAC
Source organism: Rhinolophus sinicus (assembly GCF_057876585.1). Taxonomy (NCBI): domain Eukaryota; kingdom Metazoa; phylum Chordata; class Mammalia; order Chiroptera; family Rhinolophidae; genus Rhinolophus; species Rhinolophus sinicus. Next base: position 42,358,086 of record NC_142516.1, on the reverse strand, counting down.
TCTTAGCTCGAGGCAGTACAAAACTCCCAACTTCCCACTCACAAGCGTAATCCAGCTGCTGGACCAGATTTGGCCACCAGATTATAGTTTGCCAACCTCATCTTAACAAAAGAAATTCTTAAGAGATCATGTGCATCATACACGCACACAATATGCCTCCAAATTTTTTTGATCATTTACAATCATCTCTTCAAAATCTTTTTGAACCCAATAGTTCCATTTGTAATTCTTAGAAATAAATAAAAATACATGTAAGATAGCCATGATACCAATGGAAGAATTTCTCCTCTCTTGCTGTGTAATTACAGAGTGTAGCCTATAGAAATAAGCACTTTTGTTTATACTGTGTTTTTCATTTCCCCTGATAATTCTAAAGCTCTGATAAACTGAGTTTGACATTTCTTTGTGTAGCCTGGAAATTGTTTTCCAAGAAAAATATGTGTTTATGATACACAGTTAAAGATTAAATGAGGTCAAGATGACCTTGCATACTAAGAAAAATTGTATTGTTGTTACTCTTTGTGAGCCTGAAAAGAAGGTTCATGCTGTGTATTGGTTCAGTTTGACATCTTTCCTTCTTCCTTCTTAGCTGTACTACATTATTCTTAGACATCTTTTGTATTCTATGGCAACAATGATCTAAAGAGATAAATATGTGGTTGGGAAACAAAGTCACTTTTTGGTTTCCTGTCTGCAAATAACTTGGAAGTATTAAGAATATCCTTGTAGACTGGAACTACACCAAGAGGCTGGGCAGGGACTTGGAAGGTTCCAGTTCATAGAAAGTAACTTTAAAATTGGAAATAAAACTAAATCGAGACCAGATCACTCTACGGGGACTTGCTTATGAACACACCATTTCTGAGCACTTTGTATACACTTAGTACAACCAAGCACCAGTTTACAACGGGGATGCATTCTGAGAAATGCGTCGTTTAGTGATTTCATGATTGTGCAAACATCATAGAGTGAACTTATACAAACTTAGGTGGGATGGCCTACCACACACCTACGCTGTGTGGTACAGCCTATTGCTCCTAGGCTATAAGCCTGTATCACACGTTACTGTACTGAATACTGTAGGCAATTTAACACAATAGTATTTGTGTATCTAAACATAGGAAAGGTATAGTAAAAATATAGCATAAAAGATAAAAAATGGTATATTCCCGTATAGGGCACTTACCATGAATGGAGCTTGCAGGACTGGAAGTTGCTCTGAGTGAGTCAGTGAGCGAGCGGTGAGAGAACGTGAAGGCTAGGACACCACTGTACACTGCTGCAGACTTTATACACACTGTACACTTAGGCTACACTAATTTGTAAAAAAGTATTTTTCTTTCTTCAATAATAAAGTAACCTTAGTCTACTATAACTCTTTTACTTTATGAACTTCTTTTTAACTTTTCAACTATTTTCAACATTTAGCTTAAAACATACATTGTATAGCTGTACAAAAATATTTTCTTTATATCCTTAATCTATAAGCTTTTTCCTAGTTTTAGTTTTTTTGTTTTCTTTTTATTTACTTTTTGAACTTTTTTGTTAAAAATTAAAACACAGACACGTATGTTAGCCTAGGCCTATGTTTGAAAGCAACTACAGTTGACCCTTGAACAACACAGATTTAAACTTCATGGGTCCACTTATACGCAGATTTTTTTCAGTATGTACAGTTGGCTCATTGTATCTGCTGGTTTCGTATCCATGGATTCAGCCAATCCCAGATGTGCAGGGCCGACTGTAGAATCAAAAGGTATGTGCAGATTTTCAATTTTGAGGAGGTTGGCACCCTTGCCCCCTGAATTATTCAACGGTCAACTGTATCTGATAAAGGGTAATGAGATGACTGTGAAGGGGTTAGAAAAAAATCATAACTCATCTTCTGGGGCTTTCCCACCCAGAATGAAAGATTTCCATTATCAAGGGAGAGAAAGGTAGGGCAGGGTAGCTGTTAGCCTGAGGAGAATGCCTCTCACTAACAAAGTGTTCATTGATAAGAACTGATCCCAGCCTGAAAGGGAAATGATATGAGGCGTATTAAACCCTTAGGTGAAGCAAACACGTGTTTGTCAAACACAGATTATAACTAACAAGAACAGAACAAGACTGAGGTCAGGAGTTTTACTATCCCTGTGAATTATTATCAGTCAAGGCTTTTTGGTGGCTAAGAATGATTCTAGACCTGAAGCAAATTCTGTTGTATCCTTTAGGCTGTTTTCAGCTATAAACGATAGAAAATTTAACCCAAACTGGCTTATATACAAAAGAAATTTATTGGCTCACTTAATCAAAAAGTCTAGGATCAGGTATTGGTGGAAATAGGGCTCACACTGTGACATCATGCATTGGTGTATCTCTCGCTCTCTCCTCTCTGTCTTTTGCTATGTTGCCTCCATTCTCACCGGAGGCCACTCCTCACTTTGGCAGGATGTCTGCCAGTGTGCCAGACTTCACCTTCCCTTGGGCCTGTGTCTAATAGGAAAAAGACCCTTCCTCTGATCCAAGTCTCAGAAAAAACTTTCATGGTATCTCATTAGCTGAAAAAATGCATTTGCCAGTTTCCATGGTGTAAATGCCCCCATCATGGCTAATTTCAAGCTTCAAATGTGATGTCACTTAATGTGGAGCTGGGAAGAAATGCTAAAAAAAACCCACCAAAAACCATAGCCAAACTCCAGCTGCTCAGGGCAGACCCAGCTCCAGGGAGAACTGTTGTTCACAATCTTAGCTGTAGAGGGCGCAGCTCACTGGCCCATGTGGGAATCGAACTGGCGACCTCAGCATTAGGAGCACTCCAACCATCTGAGCCACGGGGCCAGCCCAGCTGTGTTTTTAATATAGCTTATTTAATTAAAGTGTTATACCTTAATTTTTAATAATAGCTATGACTAACAACTGACTCACAAGATTCCTGAAAAATTAACATTGGCTTTCACAAGCTGTGACAAGCCAGCTTCAACACACAACTCTTTATACATAGAATCTTTTTTTCTGTGATATTTTCTTTCTCTCAATATAAAATCTCTCATCCAGAATTTCCTTCTTTTTTTTCATTAGTTCTCCCACTCCAGTGCTATCAGAGGCCAACACATTTTTTTTTTTTTTTTTTGCTCATTTTTACCAGCAAAGAAAAACAAATTTAATCAATAATGTCTTAGCACACTGTTTTAATTATAGCACACAATTCTGGAGTTCTGTCCACTGCTACCTGTAGTGACATGGACAATTTCATATATTACTTGGTATAGAGTACGTCAATGTATTAATTTTCTATGACTGCATAACAAACTACCACAAATTTAGAAGCTTAAAATAACATCCATTTATTATCTCACAGTTTTATAGGTCAGAAGTCCAGATGGGCTTGACTGGGTTCTCTGCTTAGGGTCTCATAAGGTCAAAATCAAGGTGTCAGCCAGGCTGGCTCTTACCTGGAGACTCTGAAGAATAACTGCTTTCCAAGTATCTGGGTTGCTAGCAGAATTCAGTTTCTTGTGGCTCTAAGATTGAGGTCCCTGTTTTGTTTTCTGGCTGTGGGCCTGGAGTCACTCTCAGCTTCTAGAAGTTACACTCTGATCCTGTGAATGTGCCTCCTTCTCCCCTTTAAAGCCGACATTCACACACTAAATCCTTCTCATGCCCTGACTCTTCCTGACTTTCCCTCTTGCTACCAGCTGCAGAAAACTCTGCTTTTAAAAGGCTCCTGTGATGTGATTAGGCCCAGGTGGAGAATCTCCCTTTGGCTCTAATGTAACATAATCATAGGCATGATATCTCATCATATTCACAGTCCTGGGGATTAGAATGGGAAATCTTGAGGGGGTATTATGGGATTCTGCCTACCAGATCCAATAAAACTCTTTTGGAAATCAATGCAGCAACATGTGTTGAGTCTTCGATGTTTGTTCTATTTGAATGCACCAATTCCTTGCTGGGTAATATTATAAGCAGAACCAAAGTGTTCACAGAAAAGTTCATTTGTAATTTAAAACTACAACACTTTACAAGTAAGTTCATAAAGACTATACAAAATATGCTGTGATAGTTACATATAACAATAAGCAAGATATAAAAGTTTATGTACACTACCATTGCAAGTGTACTCCTGAAACTAAAAACCTATGTGAATTATGCAAGCTAAACTGTAGAAAGCAAAGATAAACATTACCTGCCTCCAAAGAGCTCAATATTGAGGCAGAATACCAGATACATGTACAAATAACCACAAAATGAGACTGCAAACAGTGCCATAATTCTGGTGGGGGAAAAAAGCAATTAAAATCATGATAACACAGAGACTGTTAGAAAAAGCAAACTGATGCATCTACGCTTTTGGGGAGAACAGTTAAAGGAAGTGTTTAGGAGAATAAAAGAATCTGCAGAGCTCGCTAAGAATGGGCAGCAAGTCTCTATCTTGACTTTCCTATGGTCTGTAAAATGGCAAGCACTTTTCACATGAACTTGAAATCACAGGTCAATTTCAACTACATGTGGTGAAAGACATCTCCTCGGGCTAACCTGGAGCCCTTGTAGATAGTAAGAGGCCAGGCAAGTGGAGCAAGCAGATAGTATCTTCGGTGGACCCTACCTTCTTTTCCTACATCATTCTTTCTTTCTTGTGCTCTTGTTTCTCAAGGCATTAATGACCCTAAGAAGTGGGGAAGTTCCACAAATGTCAAAAGACGTTGGCTCAGTGCCAGCTTGACAAACTATGCCCTCACTTCAGTTTCAATAATTACATCTCATTCTGTCCATTCGTAAACTATTCCTAAGTATAAAGCTCTTTTTTCATTTTTAAATCTTGGTGGCAGATGCCCTGATTAGATTCACCATTCCTGTATTCATTTTCATAAAGATGGTTTGGCCTAACAGAAATATCATGAGTCTGAGGGTTACAGATTCCTGTGATAGAATTCCAGGTCTGACCCTTTCTTGTGTGGAATCTTGGGCAAAGTACTGTACTTCTCTGATTCTCTGCTGTGTATGGGAAACTTGAATTCCAGCCCTTTCAGAATTATCGTGAGGAATAAATGAGATCACATATGCAATGAGCCTGGTGTAGGGAAAGGGTTCTGTAAGTGCTAACTTCCCCATATTCCTCGCATAATATTTTAGTAGTGATGAAAGCTCCTTAATAGTCTTCCTCTCACAAACCTACTATTTTGAAAGGATTAGTGAAGGAAGATTACACATGAGAGAAAGAGAGAAGTAGACAACTTGTTCTATATACTTAATCTGGAACCAAAGACACACCACTCAGAGCTTGTTAACAAGGCCTCAGCAAAGCAAATGCACTGGTTTCAAGTAACCAGATCATTAACCGTATTTTCTTACTTGATTTCTCAGTAAGTAGAGAAACCTGAAATTGTTCTTTCAGAAACCTGAACAGTGATTTACTCCAAAACCAGGTCAAAATGAAATTAATTCATTCTTCCCTGAAATCATAAAGGGTTTGGTTAAAGGGCCATACATTCAATAAACACACTGGCCACATTCTTGACCTCTAATGAAATGTTTCTCTCCGCACAGTTTTTCATTCTCTAAAAAACAGCCATAGTTCCACCCCAACATAATAGTTTCTTAATAAAAATCCTACTTAGAGCTTAACTGTCCAAGAGAATCCAGGCTTCTACAAGAAACTCCTCTTTTCTCCCCAAGTCTTGAAAAACTCAAATGTTAGGGTTTAGCTACCAAGCCACAGGTAATCTTAGGAGTGTACGGAGCCCATTAGAATAGGAAGGAGGACAGCAATCCAGTACTTACCTAGGTCACTTTTAAAAGAAAATTTCTTACAAGATTTGAAAGTGGCTGAGAACAGAGTGTGGAAGTAAAACTGTGGAAATGAAAATTCATGAAGTCGTCCTCCATTGCCTCCCTCTGCCCCCAAATGGTTGTGAGCTGAGGACAAGATTGCAGCTTGTGGGGCTTCTCCCCTCCAACCCAGCCGCCCTCAGCACGCAGCAGCAGCAGCAGCAGCAGCAGGGCCCTGGACGTCACACGTCAGATTGGAACCACTGAAACCAGAGCACACGGGGCAGGCAGGGGCAGATCTTCAGAGTCAGACAACTAGGTGGAAGCACGTAAATACCCAGTCTGAGTGCTGCAGCATTCTCCAAAGGTGGTATTTGGTCTGGGTTCCAGATTCTAGGTTTCTGGGTGGCAAGCTTATAAAGGTGGCTTGAGCAGTGTTTTCAATATTGATCTGTTCCTGGTACAAAGGGACATGACAAGCAAATCAAATTGTTAATCAAGAAGTGACTAGGCAGACAGAATTCTTGACAAAGGACTTTTCAGCCAGACTTTGTGAAACTTATCCCTGGTCTGTGAGGGATCATGAAGAATCTTTGTGACTAAAGCTCCAGGTTGCTCCAAGAACAGTGGCTGTCTCATTTCTTCTCTCTCTTTCTCTCTCTCTCTCTCTGCCTGGGGTTGGAATTTTTATTCCCTGTGAGCCCTTTGGCCAAACTCCATGCTGAGTCCTTTATTGCCTTTGTAACTTGCTTCGCAGCACAGCTGTATAACATCTGGATAATGTCTCTGTCCTGTTTTTTGAAAGTTGATTTTCAGTTTTAAAGAGCTGTTTGCCTGTCAAATCAGTTTCGCCCCCTGTAGATGGATTTCTGATAGCTTCAAATAGGCTTGCCTCCTGCCATTTGCTTATGAGGATTAAAGGAGATAATTCATGCGAGAGAGAGAGAGTCGGTTGTAAGCCGGAAGGTGCTACGTCAATATTATTATTTCCCTGGTTACCTGTAGTCCATCCTAGGCAGGCATACTACTTACACTGTGGGAACTGGGAGAAACCAAACAATATTTGCAGGCCAACCATCTGGATATGGTTTCTCAGAAACTAACTGGATCTACCAGTGCTGGCTACATAATTCGTGGGGTCCAGTGTAAAAAATATTAAGAATTTGAAGATGGTAACAACAGAGCATTGAACTAATGCACCAGGTCCCATGTGACCGCCCAGGTGGCACATCCATGAAGCTGATGTGACTTCAGTACGTTCAGAAATTATGAGGCTTACATCAGCTACTGCATGTACCTCCCCCACTGAGGGGGCTAAAGAATTTAGATACCAAAAGTGGGAGGTAGCTTTGGAGAAAAGGGATGAAGAGCTTTTTAAGATCAATAAAACGTAGATATAAGGAAAACACTGAGGAAGATGTCTCGATGTGGAAGAGGAAGAATTTCTTTGAAAGAGAGATGACCTTCAAATCCAGGATATCTTCCCTTCCATCTTTGCTCTGCATGACACTGGCCAAGTCACTTGAGATAATATATATGGCGATGTATTATAAACTTGGAAACTGCAGAACAATTGAAGTGTAAACTTTTGCTGTTAGTCATTGTAAAAGGTAGTTCCTGGCCCTTTTAGAAAAGACACCTTATGACATTGGGTCCAACCTATGTGCATCTCTACACTCCTTCCAAGGCAATAGGTGGGGAGGGCTTTACATTGTCCCAAAATTTCATGTGTAGCCTGCTTGGAAGTCTTTGCCATGCTTTGCAGGGCAGGAGGAAAGTCTGGCCATACATACCCAGCCTGACTTCCCTTGGGTTGTGACATCAGAGTTCTGTTTACATAGCTGAAGGACAGGAAGGTGGGACTGGAGGGAGCAGACCACATGAATGATTCAGAAGTCTACACCACATCCCCTGCTCCCCACCCCCCACACACACCCCGTCGGCTGGCCAGCTGCTCTGAGCAGCAAAGACAGAAGAAATCTGTAAGGTTTTCCTCTGTCATTTGGCACCATCTGTTTCCTTTTTCATTTCTTTCCTGAAAATTTTTCTCAATAAACACTACAAAATGGACACCAGAGGATGTCTACAAGAGCAAATTCATCTTTTCTTACATGCAGACTTTGGAAGACCTTTGGTATTTGCATAAAAGTCTCCTGTGCTGCTGCTCTTTCCTCCACATATTAAAAGTACCAGAAAAAAGGGGCACAATGCTCACTTATTTATTGCATCTGGGTGAGGTAGAGAGTTCATGATTTCTTCCTTAGAAATGCATTCAACACATAATTCCTGGAGACCTGAAATATACCAGGCAACACATGGCAGTGATGGAGATAAAGTCAAATAAATTGGAATCTCTTTGGGAGCCAAGGACATTATCTTATGCTACTTTGTACCCATAGCACATCGCAGAGTGCTAACACACAATAGTTGCTCCATAAATATTTGTGGAGTGCCATTTGCTCACAGAAATCATTGTCTACAGATGAATAAAACTGGACTCTGCACAGGAGCTAGGGAAGAATTTGCTGTGTCCTTTTAAGATGGTGGCAAGTTACAATGTTATCTTTGGCTAGGGGAAAAAAATACCCACCATTACAACAATAATTAGCATTTATCCAGTACATACAGTTTTTCAGGTACTATTAAAAGCACTTTGCATGAATCAATTTGTTTAATCCTTTTAATCATCGTAACACCCTATGAGGTAAGCACTATTGTTATCCAGTGTTTCATAGATAAAACACTAAGCCACAGAGAGGAAAAACAACTTGCATAGAAGCTGGCTCCACAGGTCTTGTTTCTAATCTCCCAGATTGCAGCTGCCTAATCCCTCTAGAACCAAACACAAGGAGGGTAAAAAAATAAATTTCAAACTTTTTTTAAACTGTGATCCACGATAAAAGAAAATAAAATTTACACCAACACCTCTTGATAAACCTGAAGCAAAAGTTCCAAATTACATGATATCTTTTGCCATATTTTAATTTACTATTTTTTAAACTGATCACAATCTACTAGTTTGACTTCATAGGGTATAGCTTAGAAAATGCTGAGTTAGAGGAAAAGATCCCAGCCCTACCTGGCTGACCCTGAACTTGCTGAGCTTAAAGTAGATACTCTGAACTTTCCTTCTAGGCAATTCAATTGCAATGTGGTGCACCCATAGCCTCCTTTAGGCTCTTCAGACCCTGGGCTTCTGGAAATCCTTCCTCTGACTCTCTTCTGGGTCACTTTACCATTCCAGGTTGCCACCTCGGGTGGAGTCTCTTTCAGGTATGGTTCCAGCCACATCTGCATATCTGGTCCATGGAAAGCACACACCTTTGCCACCTCTCCTCTCCCCTCTATTGTGAGTGGAAGTGCCACTCTCTCTCCCTCTCTCTGGTCTGTTGTCCAAGGCCAATCTTGCTACAGCTTCTCATACAATTCTTATGTCCCTCCTCCAAACCTGGGGGACACAAGCTCCAAGGGGTACCCTTGAAGAAGATACAGACAGAGCACATTATCTATCTCCAAAAGAATTCTCCCTCCCTCCCCTTTTCAACTCCAAATCTCTATAGGTTGGAGGAGGGTGAAGGACAGAACAGCTTTCGTATTCTCTTAGCATGACCTGGATTTTCTAGGACCTAGTTTTTAACATGGGGGATTTAGCATCACCAATTACAAAGATTTCACTCTTGGCAGTCTCTTCCAAGAATATAAAGAAGAGTTCCATGATTTTACAGGTGGGTGGGCTATGGATAAGTGGAGGGAATAGGGAGAAAATGCTCAAAGGCTTAGAGTCTAGAATAAGAAATCAGTTTGTGGATTACTACCATGTTTCCCCCAAAATAAGCCCAGATATTATATTACTTTTTGCTCCAAAAGATGCATTAGGGCTTACGTTCAGGGGATGTCATCCTGAAAAATCATGCTAGGGCTTATTTTCCGGTTAGGTCTTATTTTTGGGGAAACACGGTAGGGAACATGCACTTCCTGTGGAGAGTCCGTGTATAATGGAACTCTACAGGGAACAAAAGAGGATGTCAATGAAATAAAAACAGGTAACCCAGGAGCTTGCCAGGGGCTTAGGGCTTCAGCCTGGGCGCTCTTCCTGGACATATAATTGACTATCCTTGTCCAATCTGTCTACTGGATTCTTGTCATATACCGATTCCTCCAGACTCAGAGACCTTGTTTCTGTCCAGTGTGTCAAGTTGATTCAAGTTTATGTGTGAACCTTCCGCGTTTTGATGCCTCTGCTAAAAGTTTGATCTTCAGCTTTGTTAACGCGATCCTTGTGCCTGAAACACTCCAGCCAGTGGAGGCAAGAGCCAAGCAGAAGATGAGCTGCCATGTCCTGCAAAAGCCGCTAGCTGGTGGGCCTGGGAATCGTCACCGCCCAACACTCCACCATCTGTAACTCCCAGGGTCCCGTGTACACAACTTCAACATGGTCAGGCAGCTAAGCCTGAGTCTACTGACATTGCTTCCCTCTTGAAAGAGGTGGAAGACCTGCATTCCATATTTGGCTCTGAAATTTTCTACCTATGCAGTTTGAGTTGCTGAGTTTATCTCGGACTTCCAGTTTCTTCATCTGAAGTGTGGTACCGATGACAGGTAGCTAGATGTCTCCGGCTTATGGCAGGGAACCATGAAGTGCTATAAATAAAAGCACATTGAGGCTCCTGTTGCTAAAAATTCTAAAATGTACCACTTGTTCAGGAGATGCAATAGAGAGAATGTAATCACTCACATTGTGAATCTCTACCGTGAAACTTGGGGGACTTACTGCTCTTTTGAATGTTCAGTGTGCACCTGATTATCTGTGTTTGACTTTTAAAACTGTGTTCTTACAAAGAACATGATATCCTCAATGTGGTTAAACTGCTGCAGTAAGAGATATTTCCTATTACCTATCCCTTTGCCAGACTGTCTGAAAAGGAAGATCAACTTTCAAAAAGGACAGAGAATCCAATATAACACTTCCTTCCATCTTCTAAAACTTCAAAAAAAAGTATTCAAATTAAATCTATAGGAACAGTAGAGAACAGGTCTAGGTGGTTAGGCTATTAAGGGCCAGGGGGAAATCCTGGTTCAGAAATATGATGGAAACCTCAGAATATTGGTGTTAGGTTTTGTTGGGGTCAGGAGATAGGTTCAAAAACAAAACAAAAAATTTCATTTGACAGAAATACTGTCCTGGAATGGGGAGCCTTTAATAAGTTTGAAACACCAGCAAATCTGTCAACAAAAACCAACTCCCTGGGCAGCTATAGAAAATATTTTGAAGGCTCAGAGAGGCCTGAAAGGACCCTGAGGTTCACCTGGAATTCCCATGAGTGACTCATAATTAGCAGTAGTTGTTTGTTTACATGGATCCGAGCAGAACCCACACCAGGAAATCTTCTCAATATCCCAGACAGAGTGACTCTTTTAGGATTTATATCCATTTGCTTCCAGAAAAGCTTGTGGAGCTGTCTGCTATGATCTACTATGTGTACAAAATGAAATTGTTGACATGGAAATAGAGAATGGGAACCCCGAGAGGAGGAGGCAAGGGGGCTAATCAGTCCAAGCAAAAGTATACTTAGCAATGGAGGCCTTTCATCAAATGTAGTCTTTGGTAGAACCTATAGATATAAAACAGTAAGGAGAGCTGCCTTAAAGCAAGCAGGTGGGAAGGGGCCGAGACCCCCTTGCATGCCCATCACCCAACGCACTTCCATGAGGCCCGAGGGCTCTTTGGGGAACATTCTGAAAATCCCAGTTCTAGGGGCTTATTAGAGCTACTGTGATTAAACATTAGCCCTGAGCTTCCTGTAAATCAAGATGAAAAGGGAAACATTATGGATTATGTATTTCTTCTTCAGATGATACAAGAGGTTTTATCAGTCTCTGGAACATTGTGACTTAGTATAAGAAATGCTTACTGGAACGGCTGAAGGACTGGCCGGCTAGCACATACTCACTCAGAAGACCATCATTGCCTTCAGTGTTAGATAATAGTAGTGGATATTGTTGTTTTTTTTTACTGCCAAGCATCTGACACCCTCATGTTTAGGGATTCATTTCTCCCTCTATGAGTCTTGGTGGAAAAATATATCTATGTATAAAAACTGAAATAGCCAAGTACTCAGTTTTCCAGCCCCACCTTGCAGCTAACACAGGGGCAGGTGACCGAAGCTTGGCCAATCAGATGCTAACCATAGAAACATTACTTTCCTGAGCAACAGGGACAGCCAGAAGTGTGTAGGATGTGGTTCTGTTGGCATTTGCTGGGAAGATGTGGCATCCTTACTCAGCACCAAGGGCACTGTCCTCAATGAACTGGCTCTGTGGTGTGACTGGCTCTGGTTCTGACCCTTTGGGACCCCTTTTCTCACCCAGTTTCCAGTTTTCCATCTATTTTCTGAGCTGCTATTCTCCCAATAAATTCCTTTCCTGCTCAAATCAGCCAGAATCCATTTCTGTTACTTACAACCAGTTACATGCCTAACCAAAACAGTAACATACGTGGCTTAGGTCTGCTATGGAATAGACAAAATAGCGTATAGTGCATGCATAACACTTGTATTTAACTTAAGAGAATTCAACTACTGTGTTTCCCTGAAATATATAAGACCTGGTATATTATATTATATATTATATAAGACCTGGTGTTATGTTACGTTATATGTTATTATATTACCTGGCCTTATTTTAATATATATTAAATATTTAACATATTATATTAAAATAAGACCAGGTCTTACATTAATTTTTGCTCCAAAAGGCTCATTAGAGCTGATGGTCCAGCTAGGTCTTCTTTTCAGGGAAATATGGTATATGGGTTCGTTTGACAGAGTATGGGAGAGATAAATAACCTTTTATTTGTTCAGTTATCTTTACCTGTTCAAACTCAACCAGGCCTCTAATATCCCAGAATCATGAGGCCTTAGCCAAAATACAGAGACACAAAAGAATAAAATCTTAGGTTTGGGTTTCAAAAGGCCCAGGTTTTAGCAACTAAAAGTAAATTAAGTTTTCACGGAGAGTTGTGACTTACCTGCCTTTTGGCCATGCTTGCTGCCTTTACAACCTAACTCCTTCCCAAGATGAGGCTCCACTGTAAGACAACTATAGTGACTGCTCAAGGCTCTTCACTGTACAGGGACCGGCACCCACCCCTTTCCCACACACCCCTGAGCAGCTCTGCTCTCCTCATTGTCCTGGCTACCCCAGGGAAATAGTACCGGTTTAGAGCATTGGTATTTTTAAAAATTCTATGAAGACCAGTATCCCGGACGCAGGCAATTTGACATCTCAAATCTCGTTACAAAGAGAATTACAAATACTTTATAGATGATGCCTTGGTTCATGTTTTCTTCACTCCTAATTCACTGCTCAGGCCTGTTTCCTTCAGAGAGAGAAAACAGGAGAGGGGGGCAGGCAGAGGGGGAGGGGAAGAGAGAACAAAGGAGAAGGAAATGGAGAGGAGGGGAGGGAAGAGGTCATCAAGTTTCACGTCAGGGTTCATGTCTTAGTCTGTTCAGGCGACTATAACAAAATAGTATAGACAGGGTGACACAGACAACAACTTTATTTCTCACAGTTCTGGAGGCTAGAAGTCCAAAAGCAAGGTCAAGTGCTGGTGAAAGCCCTCTTCTGGGTTACAGATGTGGCAGAGAAGTAATTTTTCCTCCTACCATTATAAAGTTCTTCTGGTTGGACTAATAATTAAAATGACATATAAGGCAGATTAACAGGAGAAAATCAAGTGTTAATATGTTTGCAGGAGGAATTCACATAAGCACGAAAATTCCAAAGGTAGTAAAGCAAAATGAGGTATATATGTCATTCTGGACTAAGGAAGGGGAAGTAGGGGTCAAGGACTTCAAAGGGAAGTAAGACAATTTACAAGGAGACTCATGAGTTAATGTTTAGTGAACAAACATTCGTTGGGCCATCCTGAAATCTTGAAACAATGGGACACAGGGAGAATTAGGATCAAATGGGCCTTGCTAGATTCCTCCCTACCACACCTAAGTCATATTAAACTGTAATTATCTGATGATCTCTCCCTTTCTGGATGAGGTATCAATTATTTTAGGCAGTTAGGGGGAAAGTCAAAGGTTTTTCCTCTTTCTTTTCTTAAACATAACTAGCTTATAATATCCCCAAAGGCATATTTTAGGGTGGCAAACTGCTTCCTTTCAGACTTCTGACTTCTCACTGTGTCCTCACATGTGAAAAGAGAAGAGCTCTCTGGAATCCTTTTATAAGGGCACTGATCCCACCGATGAAGGCTCCACCCTCATGGCCTAATTACCTCCCAAAGGCCCCGCCTAACACATTGGGTGTTAGGACTTCAATATATGGATTTGGGGGGGCACATTCAGTTCCCCTCCAATGTTGGCATCTTGTGATCATCTACACCTCCAACTAAAACAGTAAACATTTTAAATTCACCTGGATACTCCAGATTTTAAAATGCCAAATACCACTTTAAATCCATACCTAACCTCCCCTAATTTTCACACCTATACATCAAAATAAAATGTTCACATGAATTACCTAAAACTTGCATAGTAATTAGGAAAGAGGGTACTATCTTACCATGCCCTAATAAAGATCGAAAAACTATCCCTCTCACTCCGGAATAAGCCAACTATGGGCCTGTGAGCCAAATCCTTCCTGCCACATCAACAAAATTTTGAAACATAGCCAGGACCATTTATTTATGTATTGTCTGTGGTTGCTTGTTCACTACAGCAAAACCTAAAGAATTTACCTTCTGCCCCTTTACAAAAGGTTTGCCAATCCTGCTATAGCAAAACAGGAAAGCTTACAGGGCCACCCAGTGTGGTCTGCTGACTGCTACTGGCCTATGAATTATCTATTACTGAAAACTGGGAGTGTTCGTAAATGTTTTAGAGCATTTTGACATTGCCAAGACATCCAAATATGACTATTTTTCTTGTAACTTTTATTTTTTTTAAAGTATTAATTCATGAAAGATTAGAAATAAAAAATTTTAGAAGTCACAAATTTTCTGTAAGAAAAATGAGATAATTAAACGAGACTTTAACTAGGCCTTAAAAAATAACAAAATTCAGCCCTAGAGGTTTCACCCAGAGCCTAGATTTTGACTTGGAAAATAAAACAGAACCAAAAAAGGTAGAGCCAGGGAAGCTTAAAAAATTATTTGTCCCACAAGCTAGGTTCCCAGTGAAGCTATCTCTAATTCTGGGGATGGCTGCTGTTTTAAGGGCCCAGTATTTATTATTTCTAATAAATGTACAACTATATACAGTGCACTTTCTATACATAGGTGCTAAAAGAATGAAAATAATCCAAGGCCTCTAGAAACTTACACTCTAGGTAAAAGTTAAGGCCATTGTAAAAACACAAGACATTGTAGTTTCTGGGAGGCTACCAAGAGAACATTGTGGGGTTAGTACGTGAATTCATATATTCACAAATGCCACTCACATACATCCACCTCCCTTCTGTTAAGCTCCTTTCAATCTAATTAAATACTGTACAGTAGAATAGTCCACCCTTACCTGCACTGAATATGTTCCAAGACCCCCTGTGGATACCTGAAAAAGTGGATAGCACTAAACCCTATATATGCTATGTTTTTCCCTATACATACAATCACAGTGTATAATTTATAAACCAGGAAAAGAAAGAGATTAACAATAACTAATAATAAAATAGAACAATTCTAACCATATACTATAAGTTATGTGAATGTGGTCTCTCTGAGAACTGATCTGATAATCCAGCCAGCTACTGAGTGACTAACGGCGGGGAGTGAGTAGTGTGGATACACTGCACACAGGGATGAGTCACATTCCAGGTGGGGTGGAATGGGATGGTAAGAGATTTCATCACGTCATGCTACTTAGAAAGGTCACACTGTAAAACGTATGACATTACTCAGTCAAGATTTATTTCAAAGCCTGAAATCATTCCAATCAAAAATGATACTACTGCAATTTCTTACAATACATCAATAAAACTAAAACTTAAAAATAACATTAAGACACTATTAACTAACTTCTAACTTGCACAACATACAATGTTCAAAAGTGATTGCTACATAATAAAATATAAGGTATCAAAGAACTTTCACACTCACTGAGGACATACTTAGCAGCAATCTATTCAAACACAGATATGTTTTTATTTTCAATGTTTGTTTTTACCTTTGCTTAATAAAGCCACTGAGGCTTCTTTCAAGTGTAGGATCCCTAACATTAAATTACATTTCCTAAGCATGTTTATAGAGAAGAAATGAAAGACATATACTACATAGTTTGTCATAAATTCATACACCAAAAAGTAAAACACAATCCAACAGAATTTATCCATGCTCCTCCTTCTCATTTGTCTCCATCCTCCCCCCACCAAATCTGGTGCCAAAGTGAACAATGCAATGTACTGTTTCAAGGGTCCAAACAATCTGTAATCTTAATTATCTAAGTATCCAAAGATTTCAACTTTCTGCCTATATAAACAAAAACCTCAAGTGGCCAAATATCCCTTTTTTGTTGTCAGGAAGCTACAAGCACTCTTATCATTAAATTACATTGTGCATACACAACCACAACAGTCTGTTTGCCCAGGAACACATAATTACATTAAACATAAATAACTTTCTATTTTGTAGTTTAATTTGCTCTTAAATAGTTTCCCTACTGGGGAAAGTAAGCAGTCTGTGTTCTTTAAGAAACTGATACATATAAATGAACTACTACGTGTTCATTTAAACTTCGAGGAAACCTAAAGATGAAGATTTCAGGTTTTTCTAAAATGCAAAACAGATATGTACTTAGTCACTGCTCATATAGTGAAGGGATGGAATATGGAATGATTGAGACAGGTGCAATCCTTCGTTAAGTTGTAGGACAGTCTAAATGGAAAACCCGACACTGACAATTGTTTAAAGAAAAAAGAACCAAAGTCAATAAAAATGCTGAATATCTACTCTTAAAAAGAGAGAAGAGTTATACAAAACAAAACTGAGACCTAGATATCCGAAAAACACTCATTTTAATGTTTTAAAAGACAGGCCAAAAAAAAGATAGGCAGCGAGAGTCCAGACCAATTAGATCTAAGGCAGCTATAACAAAAATGAACATAATGCAATGATTTGATCTCATAAAGGAAATGACTAATGAAAATTTCACAAGTCTTCATGTTTGTAATATATTAATGCACAAAATATCAAAAATACAAAGTATGAATTTCCCCCCCTTAGGTTTACAGGAACTATCAAACCTCTATTTAACACATTTACTTTTATAAGCCTTCTGTGTTTAGCAGCACATGCTGTACAAGTACATACACACTAGTACTTTACTATGAGAACTGTTTTCATCTCAAACTAGTGACTTGCCTCTTTACCCATAGCTATATGCATTTCATTTCCATTACAAGACACTTAAGACCTTTATAGCAGTAAATTTTAATCAACATCTTACATAAAAAGAATCTTGATTTTTAAAATGAATCTTTTTAGTACTGTAGCATGATGGGTTTAATTGAACAGTTCAAGTATAATAAGGTAACTACATTTACATTGTACTGTTTAAACTAATTCACAGCTGTAGGAAAATGTTTGATTTTTAAAATATAATCAAGATGAGATTACATAGTTATGAGCAGTAAAATACTAGAAAACAGTGAATGAATAAATAAGGTGATTTTTCATCAGTGGCCATTCATTATATTACCCTTAGAAATCTGGAAGAAATTGTCTTCTTTGAGTTTCAAATGTTCTGGTAAATCTAGTCGTTTCTTAGCTTCTTCAATATCACCTTGAATTGCTGAAATAAGTGACTCTGCAGAGAGAACATAATAGGGAAACATGAGGAAAAACTGCTGCCACACTTTTCACTACTCCTTTGTTCAGCCTCTCCTAAAATCTCTCCTCACAGGCTGGCAGTTTCTCTGGCACTGGGTACATGCCCAATAAATGTTTGTTCTATCCCTCCTTCCAGGTTTAAGTAAAAAGTCATTGGTACACAAAAGATGTCCCTAATCTTATTGCAATTTCTTAGCGAAAGTAATTAGCAAAAAGATACACTGCAAATACCAAATGGAAGAAACAAACATTCACTATCAATTCTCCTCAGTATTTACTTGTAAAAGAATCGCTACAACAGAATTAAAATGACACTACACTAAGATACTTGATTACCATTTGTTTCAAATGTTGATTATTATTTCTTATAATCAAGTATTGCAAAGCATCCATTATTCATCACAGCTTATTAATTCTTACTTGTTCCTTAAAATATGAAAAGGAAATAAAGATTTTATTAACTGTATAATGTGGGAGAGGCAACCAGCCTGCTCGGTTTGAATTTTCTAGGACTTACTGTGTGACCTCAGGCAAATTATTTAACCTACCTGTGCAAATTTCCTGATTGCAAATGGGCAAAATAACTCCTCATCTGGTTGTTGTGGGGATGAAATGAGTTATATTATGTAAGGCACTTAAAACAGGGCCTGGCACATATTAAATGTTCAAATATTGCCTGTCCTGCCATGGTTATTACTAGTAGAAGCAATAGAAGTAGCTGCAGTAATACTTAAGATCTAAATAAGAACTTACCTAAAGAATCAAAGTTTTTTTCTGGTCTGAGGTAGCCAACGATGGCCACATTGAGGGTTTCCCCATAGAAGTCCTCTTTGAAGGTATGCATGATATGAGTTTCCTGCAGTCAAGATCAAAACAGATTTATAGAGCGCCTGAAATTTGAAATCTATCTTCACATTTATGGTGGGTAATTTAAAGGAAATAACCAACCCTCATTATATTTCGAAAGACAGGTTAAAATGTAAGTTCAGTTTTTCCTGAATTCTTCCACTGCTCGTGTTCCTGCCCCTGACCTTACATGTAAACATTCTTACTGAGGTAGAAGTTATACCACAAATCTGGTATGATTTGCTGTGTATAGAAAAAACTAACATGCACCAAAGTGAATAAGAGTCTTATCAAGATGAAGAAACTGAGCAAAGACACCAAAAAGGGAAGGAGGGCAGTATTAGGAGATGCTAGTAACAGAACTAGTTCTAAAGTTAATCAGGATCCATGTGTCTGTGACACATGCCAGTTATAGAAACCTTTCAGGGTAAGGAAGAGCTGAAGACTGCCGTGGGGCAAAAAGAGCCCATTCCTGACTAGGAATGAGGTAACAAATAGGTACAACACATGCGGAAGCAAAGTGGTGCCGGAGGTACAAGATACTCTAAAATCTGAATTTCAGTAGGCTCCTATAACGAACCAATCTGAATTCAAAAAGCAGGAAAAAATTATGTAGAGAGCAAGCAAATACACAACAGTTGAGGCTGGACTAGAATGGTGGCACTGGAAACTGAGAAGTTGAAACAATTTAGAAACATGTAACTTGAGACTAGAGGTATATTTCGAAGTGTGCGATTTAAAAAAATCTAATCTGTGAAGTGATCATTAAATCTGAAGCATCTACTACAAATCAGCTAAGATTACTGCTAGATCATTCAGTAATAAAACCAAAAGGTAAGAGTAACTTACTTAATAATGTCTTATTAAAAAAAAAGGAAACATCACATGAGACTTTTATATTAAGGAGAGCTTTCTTCTCTCTGTTAAATAAAAGAACCTAATCTTTCATAACCTTTTTGGTTTGTTGGGGGTGGGGGTTATGATCCTTTGAGGTCATTAAAATAGGTTCTCTCCAAGTGTTCCCAAGTAAAACTTTGCATCAACTTAAGGGATTTAGGGATTTTATGAAGCCCATTAAAAAAAGGACTCTAATTTAAACAATTTAAAAGAAGGAAATATGGACATTAGAAACAGGACTCTTCTTTATAATAAAGCTCTTATTAGAGCTTTAGTTCACAGAAGAGCTGAAATTATATATTATACTACATTAAATTCAAAGTGTTTAAGAAGCAGGGCAGTAGTGTAGTAAGAGCACTGAGTTAAGAATCCAATATGCGAGGTTCCATACTTGGCTAAAGGCATACCTTAACCTCTCTGGGGCACAGTTTTCTCCTCTGTAATTGACAGGTTAGAGTGAGAAAACATACAGTGCCCCATTGCTTTGTATTAGGTTGGTGCAAAAGTAATTGCAGTTTTTGCGATTATTTTTAACCTTTTAAACTGCAATTACTTTTGCACCAACCTAATACTATGAACCAATAAATCTGACTTACATTCTTTCTTTTCAGTAAAATTTTGAATAAAAACGAAACTAAGATATGTAAGACCTTGACATTATTACAAAACATTGAGAGAAATAGTAGATATCTACTTTCCCTAAATTGATCTACAGACTCAATGCTATCCCAATAAAATCTTAGCAAGTCTTTTTTAAATGATAGAAACTGATAAATGATTCTAAAATTTATATGGAAATGCAAAAGGCCTTAATTATCTAAGAAATCTTGAAAACAAACCTGGAGGACTTATACAATCAGATAGAGACCTATTAAAAAACTATGGAAATTGACACAACACGGTAATGGCCCAAGGATAAACTAGGAAATAGACCAAGTCAAAGTATGAGTGTATTTGGACTCACACATATAAAGTCACTTGATTTGATGCTAAGGTGACACTGCAGGGGGTCAGGAAAGACAGTATTTTCAAGAGATGGGTGGGTCAACAATTAATTTTCACCCATCCCTCACACTGTACTCAATCAATTTGATGAAAAAAGCAAGACAAGCTTTTAAAAGGAAACATAGAAGCAACACAGTGTGCAAAGATATTTGCAAGACATAGTTCCAGGAACTGGATCTAGAACATACTAAGAACTTCTTTAAGTCAGTAAGATAATCCCATTTTCTAAAAAGGGCAAAGGACTGGAACAGGCACATCATATATGTCTGTTATTGTAAAAGAAAAAAAGAAAAACTCATAAACCTCCTACCAATGAAAAACTGAGTTTCTCCTAAGTATGGAAGGACTTCCAAGGCATTCCTTCACTGGCTCTATAATAATAGTTCTGTTATCTGAGTAGCTAATAAGGAAAAATTAGTCATGGGATGGCCTTCCCTACATTTCCTCTCTCTTCCTACTTGAAAACAAGTATTTTGTTCTTTCAATTCTTTTCCTCATTATGTAGTTCTGGGCCATTTCTATTGCTTGTGCCAGCACTTGGCCCTTTGGTTTTCCAAATGTGACACACTTCTATAAACTCTTCAAAGAGGATGAAATTTACATGAACTGAAAGTGTTTTTTCCACACACTTGAGCTAACCAAACGTTTAAGCACTTCAGTTGTGTGGGTCCTATGAAGAGCAGACTATACACTCTCAAAGTGGTTTAAGAGAAAAAAAGTACCCTGCAATCCAATCAGAAAGCACCACCCATGTAGTAAGCAGTTCCATCTTAATAGGGCAACCAACTAATTAAAGGGTGAATGAACTACATTAACTGGAGCAAGCTCAATGTTATGAAACTCGCTCTTAAAAACTTCACTTTTATCTCCAGTAAAGGTAAATACATGGGCTGTTATAAAAATTAGTATTATTGTAAAGTTGGTTTGTAACTTCACTTTTCATTTTCTACATGATTTTTAAAAATGCATAAAAATTATTAATCTATGTTATTGGGCACACAAAATATAAAAATATGATTTATGAGTTTGTGTATACTATTATTAAAGTTGGTGTAAATTTAAATTAGATTTTTACAACTTTAGAATATTAAACGCAAACTCCATGGTAGCCACAAAAAAAATATCTATAGAAAATACACAAAGGGCATCAAAAGGGAATTAAAATCAGAAGGGAATACTACCAAAAATATTAACTAAACACTAAACACAGTAAAGAAGGGAATGATGGACAAAAAAGCTGTAAAGCATATACAGAAAACAAATAGTAATAACGTAAGTCCCTCCTTATCAGTACTTAGTTTAAATGTCATTGGATTCAATCTCCAACCAAAAGGCAGAGATTAGCAGAATGGTTAAAAAGAAGGGATCCAACTATACACAAGAGATTCACTTTAGAGCCAAAGACACAAATAGACTGAAAGTTAAAGGATGAAAAAGGTTATTTCATTCAAATAATAACTAAATACTTCACTTTCTAATCTTTCAAGTATGCTGCCAGAAATTGTAATATTTGGACTATGCTGTGATTACCACTAATGTAATACACACCACTGTACAAGGTCTGACAATTAAGTTCACGAACTCATCCTAGAACAAGTGCTACATATGTCATTGCTGAATTATCACTATGATCACCTTCGAAGCACTCCCCTTGGGAAGTTATGCATCAACACCAGTGCCTAGTTCACCCTTCAAAGCAATTTTGGAACTCTTTTTCTGGAATGGCCAACAGAGTTGTCGTCGTATTGCCCTTGATGTCCTGAATGTTATCAAAATGTCTTCCTTTCAATGTTTCCTTTATCTTCCGGTAAAAAAAGAAATCATGGGGGCCAGTTCAGGTGAGTAGGAAGGGTGTTCCAATACAGTTATTTGCTTATTGGCTAAAAACTCCCTTTGCTTTTTTTCATTGGTGAGCTCCTTCAGCATCATTTTTGCACACAACTTTCTCATGCCATGATTTTTGGTTAAGATTTTCCTGTTTCTCTATTGATGTTTACTTGGTCTGCTATGCTTCTCACAGTCAGCGGACGGTTTTGATGCACAATTCGATGAATTTTTGCAATGTTTCCATCAGTTCTGCTTGTTACTGGCCACCCTGACCTCTCTTCATCAGTTCTCTCCCCTCAGAAAAATGTTTAATCCATTTGTACACTGACGTTTTCTTCATGGCATTATCCCCATAAAGTTGGACTAACATGTTCCTGATTTCACTTTCACTCTTGCCAAGTTTAACAGGAAATTTAATGTTTGTTCGTTGCTCTAATTCAAGCTCAGACATTCTCGGGATGGCACACATAAACACACAATAACAATAATGAACGCCACTCAGCAAGACACTGCCACGTGTCAACATGAACACAGCTGTAAGACCCTGATATACGAAGGTTATGAAACCTTATCGAGCTATTTTTACAGTGCTGCTAATGTAAGCGCACAGTGGCAAGCTCGCGCACTTAATTTTGTCAGACCTCGCATGTACATCTAATATTGCATATTACTCTAAATCATCATCCGATTTTCAGCTACAGAGCAAAACATAATTCTTACCATGGACTTCTTTGTATTCTTGTAGTATGGGTTCCATCCTATGCTCACCACCATCTTATGGACATCTCCACTTCCAACACTGGCCCAACCATAATAAATGCCAGTGGATATATCAGCTGGAAGATTATCTACTACTTGTTCAGGAAAGTTAGCTAAAAACAGAAGTAAACATTCTGAGTGTTAAGAGTATGGTTATTATTTATAAAAATCGCATGCAAGGCTAGTCTAAAAAAATGGGGTCACAAAATTCCTAGGGCTTTGCTAATGCTATCAATCCCATCATTCTGTATTCTGGGTCAAATTTCTTCCTTCTATTCACGCGGACAGACTAGGAACAACGTATCAGATGATATAAGTGTATAAAACTCTCCAGAAAAAAAAAAAAAAAAAAAAAAAAAAAAAACACTCTAGAGGTAGAAGAAAACAAGTACATGAACAGCCAGCGGATTTTTTAGACCTGACCTTTCTTAAGGAGGTTCGGAATCTCTTGCAAAGATTTTCATTTTCGAAATACACACGCGGAGGCTCCAAGGTTGCTTTAGTAGGTCCAGGGGCGGCTCTGATACGTATTTTTAAGTTTAAATTAAACATACCGTCAGGCCCGGACTACTGAAACTAACCTAAGATAGGCCAAAAAAGATGGTTCTCATTCAACTGCCTGCGTGATCCCTTTAATACACTCTGATAACAGATTTAAAGAAAAGAAAACCCTACAGTCGGCTTGAGAATGTAGCCAATCTGGCTCACAATACGTTTTCTCACGGGCAAGACTAGTGCCATACTTGGCAGCTCTGCCAAAGCTGGAAAGGGAGGCAGGAAAGGGGACACGGAAACCAGTTCCAGCTTCCTACCCTTACCCCTCCTCAAGCCAGGTCCCCGGGGAGCTCAAAGCCACGGGCGAGGACCTGATCCCTGAGCCCGACCAAAGGTTCTCCGCTTCAACACAGCGGGAAGGAAGTCTGTTCGCAACCCCACGACCCTACCGCCACAGCTGACGTCCCCCTCCCACGTGAGCCGGGTGCCCGGGATCCACGCCTCCGGCGCTCACCGGTGGGGATGCCTAGCTGCTTAGAGCCGCGGCCAAAGCCCCGCACCACTTCACCGCGACAGAAGTAAGGCAGGTGCCTCATGACGCCGTCCGCTTCGGGCGCGGGCTGCGGCCCGGTCTGCAGGTCCGGCGGAGCCGCCGTCCAGGCGGTGCCCGGACCCCCGGACCAGCCGGGAGGCAGGGGCGGAAGCTCGGCCCGCCGGGCGTACGCACAGCAGGCCAGGAAGCGCCGGTGACGGGCCGCGGCAAGCCCCTTGCGCTGCTGACCCAACAGAAGCTCTCCCGCGACTCAGGGGCTGCGTCTCAGTCTCCGGAGGGGCAGCGGAAATAAATGTGGGTGTGGGCGAGGATCGCAGCGGGGCCAGGCTAGCGTCGAACGACCCGCAGCCCCAGGAGCGTCACAGGCCTGCGCAGGATTTCTCTGCCGGCCGGCCTGCCACTCATTCGGCTTCCGTAGCCCCGCCCCCGGTGTGGCCCCGCCCCCAGCCCGTTAGCCACTTCCAGCTTTTTCCCGCCCCAAGCGTTTGGGACTGGGCGGGAACCCGTTTTTCAGCCAGGGGGCTGTGAAAGAACTGAGTATTTCTTTCTCTTTCCTCCTTTTCATTACGATCCTGACGCCAAAGAGAGACGTTCTATACCTCCTTGGCAACCTCTAGGTTGCTTGTCATTCGCTACTCATTCCGCTCTTAATGTAAACATTGTTGAGATTCCAAAATTCCAGCTCAGAGATCAACTCTTCACAAAGGCTTTTTCTGACTACGTGCCGGAAGTGACCCTCCACTTAAGCTTGGTCTGAAGTTATATCGGAATGTAAGCTCCATGAAAAACCAAAGAGCACGACTTAAGTTGAGGAAAAATATATATATATATATGTATATATATTTGTATACATACATATATATATATATATTTGTATACATACATATATATATATATTTGTATACATATATATATATGTGTATATATATATATATATATATATATATATATATATATATATGCTCCAGGGGAACATGCCCTTGTATGTAACGCTGCAACCTCAGTTAACTAGTGGAAGATGATAATTATGCAATTTTTTGTTTTTTTATTTTTAATTTTTTTTTGAGGAGGGATGCAGCCACCTACCCAAGTGGCCTCTCTCTAGGGTGTGTCTTTGAGAACTTAAACTTGATGGAAACTTTCATCTCTACGGCAAGGCAAATTTGTGAGCCTGCTTACCCTTGAAACTGTAAACATTTCCAATAGAAGTAGGGTTCACAAGATACACCGTGTTTCCCCAAAAGACCAGGTCTTATATTAATTTTTGCTCTGAAAGATGCATTAGGGCTTATGTTCAGGGGATGTTGTCCTGAAAAATCATGCTAGGGCTTATTTTCCAGTTAGGTCTTACTTTCGGGGAAACACAGTACTTGACTGAGTCAATCACAAGGTCACCCTGTTGTTCTTGAGAAGTTTTAATTTTTCTCTTTTACCTTTTTCTACTGAAGGGGAGCAGAGTTTGCTGCCCAAAAAAATGCCTCTTTGGGGTATTATTTTAGGCTGGGTAACTTAAAGAAACAGCAGATGTGGGAAGAGCTCTGAAAACCTACCCTTTGCAAAAGAACATTTGTAAGGGAAAACTCCACTTGTGTGTTTCCTTTGCTGTACCAGGAAGGGGAGGTGTAATGCAGGGACTCAGCTCCTGCTCCTGGCAGGTGAACGCAGGATATTGTGAGACCGGAAAGGAGCAACAGAGCCACAGGTAGGGGTTTCATACTATTATATTCTTGATGGCGGCTGGTGGAGACCCAAGAAGCAAACATCCGCCAGTACCCCAACAAGGGGTCTTCCTGCAACAGTCTCCCTGGCAGCCGTGTGAGACACAGGAAGTAGGATCCACACAATCTGCACCATCCGCAACCCGTGCTTACTAACTGCAATCCACACTTGCTAGCGTAGCCATGGCAGTTATATACAAAACAACAGTGGCTAATGGCCAACTGGTTACAGTTGATGACCATCTAATAACCAAGCCAGCACCTTTCCACGTGAGGCCGAGAGCCTGGAAACTGCTCTCTGGGACTCCGTCCCTACAGGAGGGGATCTAAATCTCTACAAAATCCATCAGTGGAGAAGGCTCGGGCTTAAATCTGCATAACAATTTTACCCTTCTTTATTATTCTTTTCCAGGTAATTTCCCATAACTGACTTCCCCACCATGTAACTGCATATGAACTTCATTTCTTTAATGTCTAGGGACTGAGTCCCAGAGAGCAGTTTCCAGGTTCTCGACCTCACATGGAAAGGTGGTGGCTCGGTTATTAGATGGCCAGCCGCTGTGTCTGGGTGGCCATCAGCTGTTACCGGTTAGCCATTAGCCACTAATATGAGTACTGTGGCTATGTTGTAGTGGTATGAACCCCCCATCCATGGCTCCATTGGTGTTCCTTTTTGGCCTTGCCATATCCTGCGTTCTTATGCGGGGAGCGGGACCAGAGACCCCGCCTGACAACATGCATTCTGCTTTAATCAAGCTAGCTCTGTTTAGCTGGATAGAACTATAACTCACTTGCATTCTTTCCCCAGGTCCTCCTACCTGTGCATGTACTGTATGTCCACTCCTTCTATTAGGTTGGTACAAAAGTAATTGTGGTTTTTGCAATATTTTTTAACCTTTTAAACGCAATTACTTTTACACCAACCTAATAATTAAGCCCTTAGGACATTAGGTTCTGGTCAGTGTCAAACTCATTTAAGAATAAAGTTTCAGGTCTATCAACCATTACCAGATATAATAACCAAAACTTAAACTAGAATAAGATTTTAGTCAAATAAAGATAACAACTTGGCCTTAGTTATGTTTCAGCTCTGGACTCATAAAAGTGAAATGGCCCCCTGGACCGGATGCCCTGGAAACCGGACAGAACAGTGCCATAACTGACATCAGGATATGAAGCCATGAATAGTTGCTCCCAGCCTTAGCCCTGACCATTGTTTCTGTGCATCTAGGTTAACACACCTTTGAAACTAGCCATCGCCACCCTCAAGAGAGCACATAATCTTATTAACTATCCTGTAATCCAATCCCTGCCTTGCTTTCTCCCACCTCCATGTAATCTTACACTCCCTCCTTAATTTCAAATGCATAAAAGAAGCTGCAAAACTATTGTTTGCACTGAACAATTATTGCTTGTATAACTGGAAGAAAACAAAAAGTACAATACTAAATTCTCACCACACACATAAAAACCTATATAAATCCATTCTTCATGCATCCACAAGGTGGCACATTACCACTTCATTTTTTCCTTCACATACTGATTTTTGAAATTAGAAAGGCAAATGGAAATTCAAAGTTAAGAAAGTATGTTCACCTTAGACACTATTCTAGGCGCAGAATAATTCTATACTTAGTAGAAAGGTTTGGCTTACTCACTGCTTCACGCACTTAGATTTGCTACATTGGTGAGGTGTGACCATTGCTCTCTACCTCTTTTCTCAATTACAGAAGTATTTGATAATAGATTGCTCTAATTTGAAAAGTTATGATATTTGGAGCTTCCTTTGAATATATGTTTCATTAAGAACGATAAGGTGGAGAGAGAGCCAGAATTATACAATGGAAGAATGCAGACTCTGTCCCATTAAAAAACATTGTTAATTATATATTTGCTACAATAATTATACTGAAGAAAAGATATGCTAAAAATTTCTTGCAAGAGAGGTTAACTACCTTTTCAGAATTAAAAATCCCTTTAAAGACAGGATTTACATACCATAAAATTGGCCATTCTATACCTTCAGTGAAAACCTTCTATCCTGTGTTCTCTCAATTTCATGTGACAACCATGGCAAAAATATCGATGTTACCAGAAGTAATTAAATATTTATTTATTTCAGTTTGTTTCAAAGATTACTGATGTTTCCTTTCTCCTTTTTCACAATTAAGATATGAAATTTTAAGGTTTGCCATTTTTTTCTGCGCAATATATAAAATAATAAAGCTGCACAGAAAATTAATCTGCTGAGTTGTTTTCCGCATGGACTATAGCTATATTTTGAAGAGAGAAAAAAAGCATATCTAGAGTGGTTTAAATTGAAAATTTGTCACCAGTTAAATAAAAGATAGTGTGTAGATTAAAAATGTATACATCTTTTCAAAGACAACCTTTTGGTTTCATTGATTTTTCTCTATTGATTTTCTACTTTCAATTTTATTTATTTCTGCTCATTTTTATTCTTTCCTTCTTTCTACTTTGGATTTAATTTATACTTCTTTTTCTAGTTTCCTACATGGAAACTTAGATGGTTAATTTTAGATCCGTCTTCTTTGTTAATATACATATATATACTGGGGGTGTCAAAAACTGAATACAAGTGAACACTTTGGTCAACGTTGCTCAAGCAGTAGTTTGCCGTAATCAGAAGTGTCTGGATGCTGATGGTAACCACTTTGAGCACCTCTTGTAATTGCAGAAGTCAAACATGACTTGTATTCATCATTTGTTATGGATATATATTGAGTATTACAATTTTAATACAGTTTTCCTTTCTTAAAATGTATATACATTTTTTGGCACCCTCTGTATATATAGTATATTCAACGCTATAAATATCACTCTAACCACTACTTTTGCTGCATCCCACGAATTTTAATAATTTGTATTTTTATTTTCATTTAGTTAAAATATTTCAAAAATTTTCTTGCAGTTCTTCTTTGACCACATGTTACTTCAAAGTGTGTTGTTTAATCTCCAAGTAATACTGGAGCTGTGATTTTCCAGCTATCTTTCTGTTATTGACTTCTAGTTCAAGTCCCTTGTGGTCTGAGAGCAGAGACAGTGTATTATTTCTATTCTTTTACATTTGTTAAGGTGTGTTTTATGGCCAGGATGTGGTCCTTGTTGGTGTATGTTCCATGTGAGCTTGAGAAGAATGTGTACTCTGCTGTTGGTGGAAGTAGTCTGGAGATACCAATTAGATACAGTTGATTTATGGTGCTGGGTCCTAACTGATCTTCTACTTGCTGGATCTTTCCATTTCTGATAAATGCGTGTCAAAGTTTTCAACTATAATAGTGGATTTATCGGTTTCTCCTTGCAGTTCTATTAGTTTTTGCCTAACATATTTTGATGCTTTATTGTTAGGTGCACACACATTAAGGATTGTTATGTCTTCTTAGATAATTGATACCTTTATCAGTATGTAATACCTGTTTTTATCCCTGATAATTTTCCTTGCTCTGAAGTCTGCTGTCTGAAATTAATATAGCTACTCCCACTCATTTTTGGTTAGTATTAGCATGATATGTGTTTCTCCATCCTTTTAATTTGTATGTGTCTTTATATTTAAAGTGGGTTTCTTTTAGAGAACATACAGTTGGATCTTATTTTTGAATCACTTTATTTAACAAACTCTGTCTTATAGTTGGTATATTTAGACTATTGATGTTTGAAATGATTATTGATATAGTTAGATTCAAATCCACCACATTTGACACTGTTATCTATTAATTACACCTGTTCTTTGTTAATAATTGTGTCTTCCTTTTTTTCCCTGCCATTTGTGGTTTTAGTTGAGCATTTTATATGATTCCATTTTCTCTTTCCTTAGCATATCTATTATACATCTTTAAAAAATATTTAGTGATTGCTCTAGACTTTGTAATATACATTAACAACTAATTCAAGTCCACTTTCAAATAACATTATATTGCTTCACAGATAATACAAGTACTTTATAATAACAAAATATTCCTACTTCCTCCCTCCTGTTCTGTGTATCCTTCATGTCATTTATTTCACTTATAGATAAGTATATATAATCAAATACATTGTTCCTATCATTATTTGGAACAAACTATTATCTGTCTGATCAGTTAAGAATAAGAAAAATAAAAATTTTTATTTACCTTTCTTATTCCTTCTCTAATGCTTTTCCTTTCTTTATGCATGTCAAAGTTTCTGACCTATATCATTTTCCTTCTCTTTAAATAACTTCTTTTAACATTTTTTAAAAGGCAGAGCTACTAACAACAAATTTTCTCGACGTTCATTTGTCTAAGAGAGTCTTTATTTCTCGTACACTTTCGAAGGATAATTCACAGAATACAGAAGTCTAGATTGGTGGGTTTTTTCTCAACACTTTAATTATTTCACTCCACTCTCTTCTAGCTCACATGGTTTCTGAGGAGGAGTTAGATATAATTCTTATCTTTGCTCCTCTATAGGTAAGATGTTTTTACCTCTGGCTTCTTTCAAATTTTTTCTTTGTCTTTGATTTTCTACAGTTTGTGCCTAGGCACAGTTCTTTTGACATTTTTCGTGCCTGGTGTTCCCTGAGCTTCCTGGATCTATGGTTTGGTATCTGACATTAATTTGGGGGTAATTCTTACTCATTATTGCTTCAAATATTTCTTCTTTTCCTTTCTTCTTCTGGAAATCCCATTATGCATATGTTACACCTTTTGTAGTCATCCCACATTTCCTGGATGTTCCTTTCCAATATTTTTTTCTCTTTGCTTTTCAGTTTTGGAAGATTATTTTGGTATATCCATATTTCCATCCGTGTGCTTACATTGCCCACCTATGTTGCATGCTGCCTACTTTTTCTATTACAGACCTTAGTATATTAATCATAGTTGTTTTAAATACATGGTGTCTGATGATTCCAACATCCCTGCCATCAGTCTAGTTCAGATGCTTGTTCTATCTCTTCAAACTATGTTTTTTGTTGTTGTTTTTTGTTTGTTTTGTTTGTTGTTGTTTGCCTTTTAGAATGCCTTGTAATTTTTGGTTGATGGTCAGACATGATATACCAAGTAAAAGGAACTGCAGTAAATGGGCCTTTCGTAATGTGATGGTAAGTGGTGGGAGGGGGGCATTTTATAGTCCTATGATTAGATCTCTGGTCTTTTGGTGAGCCTGTACTCATGGAATATGACCTTCACAAAAGCCTCTTAGTTGTTTCCCACCTTAGGTGGAACAGGATGGTTAGAGAGCACTGGATCTGAGTATTTTTCTCCACTCAGCTCAGTTAGGCTCTGATTATATCCCAGTAGGATAGGCCTCTGGTAAAACACATATAGTTTCACCTGAGGGCAGACATTGTTAAAAAGAAGAGAATGCTGTCATATTTAAAATGGTTACTTTTCCCTCACCCTGCCAAAAGGGGATTTTTCTCTGATATTCACTGTCAGCACCTTCCTGGTAGAGCTCCAGGAAGTAAAACTCACATCCCCTGCTAGAGATGTTATCTCTCGGACTTGACCCTCCCGAACACTCTGCCAACTCATTAATTTCAGCTCAGGTTTTCCCACCCCAGCAATGGTTCTAAGGACGTTCCTGCTCCAGTCAGTTGTGATTGTCTGTATTTGCCTATCTGTCTTTCCAATTCTGAGAGCAGCCATTTGCCCTGTGACCTCACTTCGCTGACAGATCTAAGAGTTATTGATTTTTCAGTTTGTTCAGCTTTTTTCTTGTGGTAGGATGGAATGGTGACTTCTAATCTTCTTACATGTCAGGCCAGAAACCAAAGTCCCTTTGATGATCCAATATTTGTTTTTCAAAAAGAAGAAAAACACGATTTGGTGGCCAAAATAGTGTTAGTCAAACTATAAGATTGCATTGAGTGCCTGACATCACTGTTTGAGACAGTGCAGGAGAGAGTAGTGAATATACATTATAGAATGTATTTCTTAAGGATTGCCAGTCATCTACTTTTCCTCCAACTCTATCCAGTGTAATTGCGATGTTGATGTAAAAAAAATTTTTAAGTTTGTCAATGCAGTTCTAGTCTAGTTCTTCTTGCTCCATTTTTCATTCCCAGACATAGTCTATTTTAGCAGATGGGTCCAAAGATGATTAGGTAAGAAAAACTGCCTGATACGGACCTATGAATGACAACACATATGTTTAAAATGTAGTATTCTGACCATAGACACATAAACTCAGTCATTAAAAAGGAACAAATGGGGTATAAGGAGTAGCAGGCAGGTGGGAATTGTCTGCACAACATGCCACGTAATAATTTGCTATTGCTTTTAAGGTTTTGAAAAAGAGATGGTACTTCCTGTATTGATTAATGCTTAGAACTAAAACGCCCCAAGTGTTTTCAACCTCCAAATACTTTCCAGTGCTTTATCATTAAATGATCAAAGCAAGATGTAAGACAGTATGTAGTTTTCAATTTATACAACACTATGTAAAAATGGGACTCTTTCCATCTCTCTTTTAATGAAGCACTCAATACCAAAGCACATGTGAATTAGACCTTCTATGTTGTAGGAGAGGAAATAAAATCTTTTCCTCTACCCATCTCAGGTTCTCCATCTGGGTCCCCGCAAATGAGACTGGCCAAAGTCAGACTAATAAGAGAAAACAAACAGAAGTTTATCAACATGTATGTAGTACATACACAAATGGAGCAGCCAGCAATGAGTAACCCAAAGGGGTGTTAGAACTCAGGCTTATATACCATCTTAGGCTAAAACAAAGGAAAAGGGGTTTGTGATTCTGGCTCAGGGAGGCAAGTTATAGGACAGTGACTAGGAAAATTACGGTAAACAAGGGTATAGAATGGCTTCTCCACTGACAACAGTTGTTAAGACTTTTTTTTTTTTCCTTAGCAAGGGAAAGGGAGATATCTTTACAAATGAAAATTTCCTTTGTCAAGTAAACAGTGAAGTGATAAAGTTAATATGTATAAATGTATATCAGGACTCACAAAATGCAGGTGGTCCCAGTATCTGGGCCCACATCACCAATCGGAGCCTAAAATTCAGCCTGTACTTACAGGAAACACCTGTCAAGGAAGCATAACATATACCAATCACAATCCTCCAACTCAGCTTCAGCTTGTTTATCTTACCCTAGAAAATAGGACCTGCTAGACTTATAAGGACATCTCTGACCTCCTGTTTCTGTGTTGTCCCTTTTAAGACTCTATAAAACTCACTACTTTTATTTTTTTAAAGGAGGGCACACCTCACCATGGCCCATATGGGGATAGAACTGGTAACCTTGGTGTAATTAGCACCACACTCTAACCAACTGAAGCTAACTGGCCACCCCCTATAAAACTCACTCTTGCCCAAAATTCCTAAGAAAGAATATTTCACTGCCCAGTCCATGGATTGTTTTCCCTTCAATAAAGGACATCAAACTCATTACTAAATTGTATTATTTTTGTCATTTGCCAGAAGTAAACTAAGCTTCTTCTTGGAGAAAATTTAAATACTATGTTTAGTAACACTGTGTTTTGCAAATCAGTGTACCAATTCTAATGTGTTTCTATTTTATAGTAGTTAGAAAAGAAAGCTCTGAATTGGAAAATGTTAATATAGTCATAACATTAACATTAGATGCTTAAGAGAGAATGTTCTGTTTATCTCGTTTGGTTTCTATAGTACACCAAGGTATTATGATTCCTCTGTTGGCAATAAAATGTGATTTATTGGTACCAAATTATAAACTCTAATACATCAGGAAATTAAATAGCTTCCTTGTGTTAGTGGGATGACTGAGAGATCCCTGTTAAATCTGTTATCTTAAAAAATAAATTTTATTGTGCTATCAAAAGACACTTTTGATGAAAAATTTGTTTACATTATAAAAAGTTTACTTCTCTGAATTTTTGAAATTTTATTACAGATGTGAAAAGAATGTGGTCAAATTTCATTCATAGCCTTTGAGCTTTGCTTAGAAGATTGAAGTTTTTAATGAAATGGAAACATGTCTTGAAAACAAATAGGAGATAAACTCTAACAATTATTGAGTAAGGTAATCAGACAGTAAGGATAATTTAATACTTGTGTTATAGAAACATACTTCTCTCCACCCTTCTTAAAATAAACAAACATGCCCCCCACTGAGATTTCCTTTGTGATTTCCCAAACCATATTTGTTTTTCCATTGTGATTTCTTATGCTCTGCTCTGAAATCACTGTTATACAGTGTTTTGAGTTCTATTGCCAAACTTTATCTTCTGCTTCCTGGTAATAATAGTAACTGAAGCAATAGCAACTACCTCATATGTAACTAAAGCAAACTTTGCAGAACTTTCTGTTTGTTTGCACTAGAATGTAGACTTTTTTTTTTTTAAGTTTTGAAGAGAATTAGAATACTTCTTCTGTGGCACTTAGATATTAAGAAGGTATGAACCACATATGGTCATGAATTTGTCTTTTATCTGCCTTAAATCCAAATAATGAAGCAAGAAAATTTTATTTGCAATCATTTATTAAGTTACTTATGAAATTTATAAAATTATAATAGTTGCCTTAGTAACAATTAGTAATAAAAGGAATTCTACTTCGGTTCCCTCTTCAAACTATAAAACAAGGATTATAATTTAGGGAGGCAGCAAAAGAAAAATGTGAATGAAAAATGCCATCTCTGCAGCAGATAAAGAAGTGTGAC
Organism: Rhinolophus sinicus; assembly: GCF_057876585.1. Classification (NCBI taxonomy): domain Eukaryota; kingdom Metazoa; phylum Chordata; class Mammalia; order Chiroptera; family Rhinolophidae; genus Rhinolophus; species Rhinolophus sinicus. The sequence continues at coordinate 42,323,756 of NC_142516.1, read as the reverse complement.
ATATCCAACAAAATATAATATGTCCTCATCTTTTTTACCCACCTCAGTGTTTACCACAGTGTACTTTTCCGTCACCTCATCACATCCCAGCAAGATTATGGCAAATCTCATACATCATTCACCTTTATGATTGCTTTATGGATTGCTGCATAATCTGTATAACCTCAGAACTCTCCATTTCGATTTTCTGTGCCTAATCCCTTTGAGGCCCATCACAATCATCACCATCTTATTGATGCCTGGCACAGAGTTTTTACCTAAATACTCATTGGTTGAATTAATGAAAGAAATTAAAAATAAATTGTTTAAAATGTTAATCAATTGTTTCTATCTGGAACAGTGGTACAGATCATATTATTATATTCTGACTTGTATTTATTCCAAATGCAGTTGAGCCCTAACATAATAATTGCTGTTCAAAAATGACATTTAAAAGAACTAATTAATTTGAATATATGATACATGCACAAGGTATAAAATTTGAAAGGTACAAATAATATAAAGTGAAGAGTGAATTCCTACTACCGTCCCCACCACCCACCTTGCCTCTAGCCGTATTTTCCTTTTTTGAGGTCATCACAGTTACCAGTTTAAAAAGATCTTAATGAATAAGAGAATTATGAGATTTGTCCCCTCCTAGATAGCATGTTCCTTGCATATCTGCAACAAGAAAGGGACAGATAATGTTACTGATTTTTTCCATTCTTCAGTGAGATGAGAGGTCAACAACTCTTCTAAGGATAACAAAAGCTATGACATAGTTGAGTGAAACCAGTAGAAGTGAGTCAATGTGATACTATTGTTAAACTTCACAATGTGGAATGGCAAAGAGTTTATTAAGATAGAATACTTTTTGTTTGTTTCTGAAACAATTTTTTAATTTTAATTTTAAATTTATTTTTATTAGTTTCAGGTGTACAAAATAATGTAATAGTTAGACATTTACACCCCTCACAAAGTGATAACCCCCCAATCTACTACCCATCTGACATTGTATATAGATGTTACAATTCCGTTGATATGTTCCCTATGCTGCACTCCACATCCCGTGATTCTCTCTCTCTCTCTCTCTCCATAAATATATATAATATAATATACTATATATATTATGTATATATATTTAATTAGCATTGACATTCAATATTATTCAACTTCAGCATCAGGTGTCTGTTTCTGAAACAATTTGGTCCAAGGTTTGCTTTTGCTCAAATCTGACAAGAGTTTTGAGAGTTGGTTCACAATGAAATTTACCTTATTAGAACTATGTGGATATTTTCCTTTCTACCTTGCATTCAGCACTAGGTGGTAGAGATTCCAAAGAGTGGTTTACTCTTGAATAAAAGGTAATAGCAGTAGACTGTGTACACATTTTCTGAATTTCGGTGGTTTCTAAGAAGCCACTGGCAGCAAGTGCGGGGCAAGAGGGGTGAAGGAGAAGGGCATTGAAGAGGTATTTTCTCATCCTAGTGAAAAAAATATCCATCCTTATTGATAGACAAAAATCAGCCTTTACTATCTTGTTTAGTGTTGTGAAAAGTATCCAATATTTCAATACTTAAAAAGTCCTTCCTTTTTTCAAAAGCTAAACAGAACCTGTTAAAATGAAACATTTGTATGTTGCAGAGTGCTCTGAATATATAGAACTGGGTGATGGGTATCTAGATCTGCTTTTGTGCCCTAATCAAAATGAAAGGCCAAAAGTTACATATCGGTAAAAGGCAAACATGATTCATTTACCCCATCTCAGAAGACACTAAAAATGAAATCAGCCAACCTACAAGTAAAATCAACAGTCAAGTGTACTTTTTCCAGAACTTTCAGTGTTTAAAGGACATTGAACCATCACAAAAATACACATGAAAAATATTACCAAAAGGCTAACAAGGGACAGTAATTTTATTTTTATTTTATTTTTAGTATACTTAATATTTACCCAAAATATGGGCTACCAAGTTTAGGTAAGTGGCTAACTATTTGGGAAAAAATAAGGTTAGTTCTGTATGGTATAACATATACTAAGTGAGTTCCATCTGTATGAAATATTTAAATGTCAAAAACATTAAATATTTATATGTAAAAAACAAACTGTAAAAGTAATATAAATCATAGGTAAAATTACCTATAAATTATAAGTAAAGTTTCTTAGTGTGGATTAGATATATATTTTTATGAAACTTTGGGACACTCAATGCAGAAAACTACAAAGGAAAAGATTGTTTCATTTGACTACATAAAACTTCTGCCAGGAAAACAAAAATCCTAAATTTATCATATATAAATTAAATAACCAGTGACAAACTAAGAAAAAGTACATTGTTGAAATAACTTTCTAGGATGGATCCTCCCCTGCTCAGGGGATTGTTAGCAAACCAAAACTTAGATAACTTTCATGTCCCTGTAAATGCTCTGCTTGACCAGCAACACAGTGTATCCAATCAGCCAGTCCCCGACACCAAGGCGACTCTGGGCTCTATACATCCTTGCTCCTTCTAGTCAAACAAACTTGACTATATGGCCCTAGCCAGTAAGATATTTTCTATTTTTCTCATCCTTGTCTTTTATTCTTTATCTAATAAAAGCTTCCTGCTTCCACCCCGTTTTTCAGTTCTCTAAAAGGAGACTGTCCACTTCATGAAGTGTTAAATACCGTTTGTTTGTATCACCTAAATTTTCTTTAATCGTTTTTTTACAACATGCAATTTTTATGACAAGTAGCCTACTATATAATAAACTTTTAGGAATCAATAAGTGAAAATCCCAATAAGAGGATACAATAAAAGGTCGAAGGACACAAAATATTAAAATTTGCAATAGAAAAATTAATTTGGATAATAAATTTATGAAAAAATATTCACTGTCTCTTATGAGTTGTGTCACCCCCAAATTCATATATTGAAGTCCTAAACCTCAATACCTCAGAATGTGACTATCTGGTGATGAGGTTTTTAAAGATGTAATTAAGTAAAAATGAGTTCATTAGAATAGGCCCTAATCCAGTAAGACTGGTATCCTTATTTGATGAAATTTGAACACAGACATACACAAAGGGAAGACCAAGTGAAGACACAGGGAGAAGATAGCTATCTACAAGGCAAGGAGAAGGCCTCAGGAGAAACCAACTCTGCCGACACCTTGCTTGATCTCAGACTTCCACCATCCAGAATTTTGAGAAAAGAAATTTCTGTTGTTCAAGCAATCCAGTTTGCAGTACTTTGTTATGGCATCCCTAGCAAACTAATATACCATTACTATAATTAAAACAATGCAAAAATCAAATAGCAATTGCACCTCTCAAATTGGCAAAGAGAAAATAAACAACAAAATTATTCAGTTAAAGTGGTCATATACTGCTGGCAGCAGTAGAAATTGGTATTACTTTCTGAAGGACAATTTGAAAATAAGTATTAGAAATCTAAAAAGTGAAGACTTTGAGCCACTAATTATACTTCTGAGAATAAATCATATGAAAATAATCAGTCTTATACAAAGATGTTCATTACAGCCTCTTATGCATGTGAAAAATTGTAAATCTCCTAGATAACAAAAATTAATGGATTAGTTTAAGAAATGTCGGCTCCTTAGGTTAGACTATTAAGCAGTCATCCCAAATGCTATTTTACAGATGAAATAGACACAGTACATGTAAATTTATTAGTTTTATGAGTGATTTCAAATATACATAAAAGTGGAGAGAATGATATAAATACCTACCACTCTGATATTGAAAATGTTAATATTTGACATACATTTTTCTTATTATTTTTTCAAGAACTAAAATATTAAGAGCTAGCTGAATGATCTTTGTGCCCCAATTCAATAGTATTTTCTTTCTTCCTACCAACATCCTCATCGCCTGAAAGATAACCATTCTCAAATATTAATTTCACTCAACTTTTATTTTCAAGATCCATTCATTTTAAATCATGTACTTACTCCTTCCAATTGTGACATAGTATTCCATTATATGAATACACTATAATATAAATTTGTCTTCTCCTTTTGGTAAATCACTTGAGATTTTACAATTGTTTTTTCCCTATGACATGTACAAGGCTGCAACAACCATTCCTGTACACATCTCCTTGGGTATATTTGTGAGGTTTTCTCCCAGGTGTATATTTAAGATTTGAATTGCTAAGGACTGAATAATGCATTTTAACTTCACTAGATATTACTTTGATGCTTTCCAAAATAGTGGTATCAATTTATACTTCCATTGTGTATCAGTTGGTTTTTGCTGTGTAATAAACCATTCCTTAACTCAGTGGCTTAGAGCTAAACATTTATTTTTTCCCCACAATTCTTTAGGTTGGCAAACTGACCAGTTCTTTGGGTCTGGTAAGTTTGGCTGGGATTGGATTTTCTAGGATGGACTTACTTATATGTCTAAGTCCTCATCTGTGATGGCTGGGCAGCTGGGAACCTCTCTTCACATGGCCTCTCACCATTTAGGGGTCAGTTCTAGCTTATGTTCCAGACAAGTATAATGAACAGAAGTTTTTCAAGACTTTGCTTTTATCATTTTTGTGAATGTCCCATTGGCCAAAGCAAGTCACATGGCCAAGGCCAGATTCAAGGAGGGGAGGAATATAGTCCATTACTTCATGGGAGAAGTAGCAAAGTAACATTGCAAAGTGTCATGCATACAGAAATCGGAGAAATATGTGGCTATTTCTTTTGCAATGTACTATAGTGGATGAAAGTTCCCATTTCCCTACATTCTTGACAGCATTTGGTGTAATGTGACTTTTTAATTTTTTGCCAATCTGAAAAGGATAAAACAGGGTCTTGTTATTGTTTCCATTTTAATTTGTATTTCTCTGCTTCTTAGTAAGATTGTACATCTTTTCATATAATTATTGGCATAGTGCTCATGTTTTAAAATAACATACAAATCCATACAGAAAAAAAGATTGGAAAAATATATATTGGGATAGTTCAATTTGGGCAGTGGAATTACAGATAATTTTTATCTTCTTTTGTCTGTATTTTCTAAAAGGAACATTTTACTATTGCAAAAAGGTTAGAAAAGTAAATTTGCATGTTAAAACTATTTGGTAAAATCCCCAACTGGACTAACACAATTTGAATGTACTGCAATTCAGTTCTGACACTACCTAACTGGAGTGACCGTAGCATCAGACTCCAGAAATTAAAAGCTGCATTCTCCACAAGACTGCCCTCATTTCAGTTGTCAGCCCCAAGTAATGTCTGCAGGTCACCTGAATTTCTTACCTACTGTTTATAGATTTAGGAGTTCCCATGAACCAGTCAGGTTTATAATTTGCTAGATCAATTCAACAAACTCAAGAAGGTGCTATATTTATGATTATAGTTTATATCAAGGATACACATAGAGTGAGGGCTGTGAGAGCATGCAGAGCTTCTTTGCCCTCCCCTTGTAGAATCAGGGCATGTCACCCTTTCTGCACATTAAAGTGTTCACCAACCAGGAAGTTCCAATGAGCTTCCAAGTCCTTAGTTTTCATTGGCGTTTCAATATAGAGGCATGACTGGTTTAATCATTGGCCACATCCCCAGAGGTCAGGTGTCATATCATTAGCATAACAAAGACACTTCTGTCACTCAGGAAATTCCAAGGGTTTTAGAAGCTCTGTGCAAGGAACCTGGGACAAAGACCAGACACATGCTTTATTATGTAGCATAAAATATATTACATTAGTCAAAACAATGTGGCCCATCAAAATTAAAACTACCTAGTTAAAATCCTGGCAATTATATTTAAAAATATTTAGTATCTAGTTTAATATTCCTTTTCATGTACCAGACAGGATGATGTGTGATAGATATGAAACAACACGAGATTCTGCCCTTCCATTTTCTAGTGTCTGTGATTCTTAAATAAGTCTTCAGTTACCAGTCCATCAGTAAAACTCCATACATCCCTCAATTGTTATGAAGTCCCCTGAGCTCATGCTTGTGAAGGAAATTTGTAAAATGCAAAGTAATACAAAAGTAATAATGTGATTATCATCGACAGCAGCTGTGATATCAGGGAGAAGGTGGGCTAGAAGGAGTTCCCTGAGCCATAGGTCAAGGGTTGAGTTCATGACTCACTGGTTCCAGGTTCAGCCCTAAAATAACTATATTAGTCAGCTTGGGCTGCCACAGCAAAATACAACAGACTAGGTGAATTAATACAATTTTACTTCCTTACAGTTCTGGAGGCTAGAAGTCCAAGATCAAGGTGCAGTCAGGGTTGGTTTCTGGTGACACCTTCTCTCTCTGGCTTGTAGACAGCTGCCTCTTGCTGTGTCCTCAAGTGGCCTTTCTACTGTGCATGGAGAGAGAGAGAGAGAGAGAGAGAGAGAGAGAGAGAGAGAGAGAGAGAGAGAGAGAGAATAAAAACTCTGGTGTCCCTTCCTCTTCTTATAAGGACACCAGTCCTTTCAGATTAGGGCCCCAACCTTATCACATCATTCAATGTTAATTATATTTTTAAAGGCCCTATCTCCAAATATAGTCACATTGGGGGTTTGGACTTCAACCTATGAATTTGGATGGGAGAAGGGACCACAATTCAGTCCATAATAAAGACTATAATCATGAATGGGAAGGAGCTCCTGAAATCAGCGTTTTCACACAGAGAAGCGTCTTAAACTTATCAATAAATTCAGCCACCGGATCGCTGCCTTTAGGAATAAGAATGGCAGTGGTCAACAAACAAGTGTTGTCAAGGATGTGGAGAAAAGGGAACCCTCGTGCACTGTTCGTGGGATTGTAAATTGATGCAGCCACTTTGGAAAACAGTATTGAGGGTCCTCAAAAAATTAAAAGTAGAACTACCATATCACTCAGCAATTCCACTTCTGGGTATTTATCCAAAGAAAGAAAAAAAACACTAATTCGAAAAGATATATACACCCCTATGTTCACTGCAGCACTATTTACAATAGCCAAGATATAAACCTAAGTGCCTATCAACAGATGATTAGATAAAGAAGCTGTGGTGAATATATATATATATATTCAGCATAAAAAGCATATATATATATATATATATATATATATATATATATATATATATATATTCAGCATAAAAAGGAATAAAATCTTACCATTTGCAACAACATGGATGGACCTAAAGGGTATTATGCTAAACGAAGTGAGTCAGACTAAGAAAGACAAATACCCTATGATCTCACTTATATGTGGGTACTAAAGAACAAAAAAACGAACAAACAAAACAGAAGCAGACTCATAGATACAAAGAATAAACTGATGGTTGCCAGAAGGGAGGGGATTTAGGGAGGTTGGGTGAAAAAGGTGAAAGAAATTAAGAAGTACAAATTGCTAGTTATAAAAATAGTCATGGGATATAAAGTACAGCATAAGGAATACAGTCAATAATATTGTAATAACTATTATGGTGTCAGAGGGTGACTAGACTTATAATGGTGATCATTTCATAAGGTGTATAGATGTCTAATCACTATGTTGTATACCTAAAACTAATATAATATTGTATGTCAAGTATAATTGAAAAATAAATTTTTAAAAATCTATAATGTTAAAAAAAGAACAAAGGGGATTTTTTTGGCTCGTGTAAATGAAAAGGCAAGTGGTATTAGGTTGGTGCAAAAGTAATTGCAGTTTAAAAGGTTAAAAACAATTGCAAAAACTGCAATTACTTTTGCGTCAACCTAATACATCTTGCTAGATGTAGAAACTTAAATAAAATATATCTTCACTTAAAAAAAAAAAAAGAATGGCAGTTTTAATCAGTGGTTCCCATACCTTTTCAAAAGATGTCTGTAAGACAAAATTAGGACAGGGTTCTCCAAGGGGTGTCCTGAGGAGCATTTCTACCATAAGTCATAGAAATATTGGGACAGTCACACTTTTACCTACTTAGAAAGTCACAATGCATAATAGCATAAAAATAGTTAATACTCATTGGATGTTTAGTATTTTCCAGGCACTCTGCTAGGCTGTGAATAAGACAGGGAGTCAAGAGGAGGGATCTAACCTAGTATAGGAAGTTAAGGTAATAGACAGGTTTTGTTATTGTTGCTATCAATCTTTTCCCCTCAGTTTTATTAAGATATAATTGACATATTACATAAGTTTAAGATACACAACATAATGACTGGTATATGTATATATACTGTAACGATTACTACAAGTTGGGTTCATCCATCACCTCACAGAGTTACAATTTTTTTTTCCTTGTGATAAGACCTTTTAAGATTTACTCTCTTAGCAACTTTCAAAGACAATAGGTTGTTGAATGCTGGCTGGCTTCCTGAAAATGCCACAAAAATAACCCATGGAGAAGGCCAGGCTTAGTTCAGTGCTTGTCCAGGTAAGGGGAATCAGTATCATCGCAGACTTTTCAATAGTTTCTCAGGTGAGGGCAAAGACAAGTTATTTATGCGGTGTTGTGGGGTCTGGATTAAGGTGGCTGTTTTGATGCAGAGCTTCATTAAAACTGAGCAGGTTTGAGACATAGCAATGCAGAATTGGTGAACACAGTGAGACGAGAATTTGTAGGTGAATCCTTAAGAGCAAACAATCTTTAGATGCTATTATTGTCCTGGGAAAGTATATTTACTTTAATGAGGGTAAACTGAATAGTCTAGTGTTTGGACTAATAGATTTTCAAGAAGTTCCTGGAACAAACAATAAAATTATTTGCCCTTTCATCTTTCTGAGTAAGAATTTCCTGGAATGGGAAAATCAGATAAATACAGATGGTACGCTGTGTATGTGTAGAGAGTAAATTATTTCCATTTCTCAAAAGAAACCTCTTTTAATTTCTTTTAATCCAGTATTTCCCCACCTCACTTGACTATCACACTCTTCTTTTCTCATAAAACTTGTTAAAATTTCAAAGAACAGACCATAATAAACAGTAGACTAGGAAATAATGTCTATGAGAACACTGGGCACCAATGGTTCTCAAAGGGTGATCCCCAGGCCAGCAAGGTTAGCATGGGAACTGGTTAGAAATGGGCCGCACAGACTAAATCAGAAACTATGGTGGTGGAGTCAGCCGTCTGTGTTGTAATCCACCCTCCTGGGGACTCAGAGGCTGTAACCTTCTCATAACTCTAACTCCCCTCTCCTCCTTTTATTTTTCTGTCCATTGCAGAACTGGGGCATGTGGGTGCCTGGGCGGGCTAATACCTGGTATTCTTTCAAGGGAATAATCTTTCATTATCTGTCTGCTTGTATTTAATGGAGACGGGGGCAAACCAACTTTTTGTAAATGGTGCATGCCCCTTTTTTTATATTGTGACTCATACTCTGATGTTCTCCCCTCTTCTTTGAGCTCTTCGAAAACAATTCTTTCCTTGGACTAGGATAGTGCCTTAGTGAGGAAAATAAAATTTACTCAAGGTTTTAGAGTGGAGCTGGAGGAGCGGGGCTGGATAACATGGTGTCAGGGTTTTGTGTTTAAAACAGTAAATCCCCCCTTTGAGATATCTCTTCTCCCAAACCTTTTACCTTGGCTTGGCAGCTCTTGGGCTGCCTTTCTCTTCCTGCAACTGACTCCACACCTTTTCTCTGACCTTTTTTCCTAACAACTATTCAGTTCAAGCCCCACAAAAGTTTCAAAAGGCTTTATCCCACCTACTAGCTATACCATCTTCAAGGCAACTGAAGGGATTATATTGAGACTGAAGATTTGTTTGCCTTGTTAACAAAGTGTCCCAGTTCCCAGAATCCATCAAGGCCCTGCTGAATGAGGGTGACATAATTTACATATCCCCACCTTGGTGGGGAGGATGGTATAAGTCACAATGGTATTATGTTTCGTTCCGGTCAGATTCCAGGGTACTTTTTAGATCGGTGTTCCAACTTAGTACCGACTGAGTGTGGCTTGGGTCCTGGATCCCACTGACCTACCTGCCTCCTTCCTGGTGGTTATCCAGAGGATGAAGGCTGCATCCATAGGGTAATATTCAGGAACTTGGTCCAGGAAGTGGCACATCTGAAAGAGGCCTGTTTTCAGCTACCTGGGAGGAGTGCTCCCTGGTGTCTGACTTTGTTGCACATTAGAATCATTTGAGGAGCTTTAAAAAATTCCATCCCCAAGGTCACATCCTACACCAGTTAAACCAGAATCCCTGGTGCAGACTCCAGCCACCAGTATTTTTTAAAGCTCCCTAAGTAATTCCAATGTGCAGCAAGTTTGAGAACTGCTGCACTACCTGGTGTACAAAATTACACATTATGCTAAGACACTATAACCACTTTGTTCAAAGTACTTCAAATAACAGTTATATTGCCGTCAGACTCTCTGTTTCACAGATGGGAAATTTGAGACATGAAGAGAAAATGTGACTCATATAAGGACGACCACAGATGAACTGTTAAATAAAGGTGTATAGAAGGTGCTGCCTTTGACTAGCTGTTGTTCCCATTAGGGCATAAGACACGATAAATGCTGTATTATTCTTTGAGTTTCCTGCGATCAAAAAGAGTTTGGACATTCTTAATGAGTGATACAGGTAATTTGAATGGAATCATCATCCTGTATTAATTTCTGAATTATGAAACTAATATGAAAGCTTAATATCTGAGAAAGCTGAAACCTGAAGAGGTGAAGTGATTGTGTGTTTTTAAAAAAATTAATAAGATGGTTTTGGTTTAGTAATAAAATCTGACTCAGAGCTGTGGAAAATGGTTCACATGTGGTCAGAATTAACATCAAAATAGCTTAGTTTAATCTTGTTCTATAGCAATTCATACCGTGTGATTCTGGAGATACTTCTGTTCACAGCTCTGGCTCAAAACAAATGTCAAAAAATCCAGACCAAAGACACTGTCAGGTCACAGAACCCATAACCTGGTGGTTACAGAATATTTAAATTACAGTGAGAAAAATGAGAGGAAAGGAGTGGATAGGGACAGTTTTTATTCTAAAATTTAATGTTTTAAATTTAATTTCATATTTTAATTACCTTTTTTTCTGATTGAATGCTAAGGTTATAAATTACGAACTCCATCAGTACCAGTACTTGAATGAGTCAAAAGGGCATAGATTAATTTGAACAGACCTGTACATTGGCTGCTTCTGTCATTTTCTTATCTTGCTTTCCACTGTTGAACAATTTCTGCCTTGGATGGGCAGGACAGACACTTGCTGGAAAGGAGAAGCCATTTGATTTGGGATTATCAGAGTAGAAACCTCCTGTCGACCCCACCGTAGACCTGTCTGACTTAGAGATTGCACAAGACATCCTACAACTGCCTGAGTGGAAGGCCAACATGCCCCTAAAGACTTTGTCACAAAAGCATTTCCTCACCAGACTGTGATCGAAGCCTGTAATTCTTCCCACTTAGATTTGGCTTTTGGAATAAAATGCCATCTCCCTCGTGGCAGATCTTGGGAGTTCCCTGCTCAATATCCACTCCCCCTTTCTACTGCTAACTTAGGGTTACCAGATAAAGCACAGAATGCCCAGTTCAATTTGAAAAAAAAAAAAAAAGTGTTTGTTGTTTCTCGAAAATCAAATTTAATTAGGTATCCTATATATTTAGTAAGCCTGACACCCCTGTGCAAACCAAATGGAAATTCCGTTTGTGGTAACAGTAGGCCCATCTGCAGATACTGAATCATGATTGGTCTAAATCAGGGGTGTCAAAACTTTTTTCAACATGTTTTACCAAGGGCCATATGCGGTAAAATACACAAACAGCTGGGCCAGTCACTCGAGGTGAAGTACATATTGCCTCACCTGGTTTATTTAAGTAAACTAAATATATTTTTGGAATTTGCTGTGGGCCAATTAACAATGGATTGCGGACCGCAGTTGGCCCGCGGGCCGCAGTTTGGACACCCCTGGTCTAAATCATCCATGATAATACTGTCCCTATTTTCCTAGAGTTTCTTGCAGCTGCAAGCATCCATGTGACAAGTTCTGGCCATTGAGACATTAAGGGAAGTCTATGCATATGTACGGAAAGATTTTTTTTTTTTCTGGCAAGAGATATGACTAGTGGTGCCATCTTTGCTCTGTCCCTAATTCTTGCCTAGAAAACGGATGTGATGCTTGGGTGGAGCAGTGCCCTCCAGCTTATCAGGGCAAACAAAGACAACTGCACAGACACTGGTGCTGATGTCGTTAAGTTCTTGAGCCAGTACCAGCAGCTGCTACCTCCAAAGGTCTGGTTTGTAAGAAAGATAAACTCTTAATTGTATAAACCAGATATTTTCTGTGACTTACAGCTGAAATAAACTCTTTAAAAAAATGTGAATGCTGTGAAGAGGAAACCTCAACACACATACCTCGATTTGAAGGCGCTTACTGGCATCGTGTCTGTAGACTGCTATCTGAGAGGGAGTTTTGATTGAATGACCACTGAGAGGTGCCATAGGTCCCAAGTAGAGGCACAGCTCACAGAAGGCAGTGGAGGGGATGCTGCTGTATGGGGAGAGCCTCCTTCACAGAGCAGCCACCTCTTAGTAACATCCATCTACTGGGCTCTTAGTTGATTTGGGTGGAGCTCTGCTTCCTGAGCAATTCCTATAGATTCCTTCCTGTGGTGAACAGAATCATGTCATGCCTCCAAGATGCCCATATCCTAGTCCCTGGAACCTGTTAATATATTATATTACACAGCTAAGGGGAATTAAGATAGCAGATGCAACTAAAGTTGCTAATCAGCTGACTTTAAGTTTGGGAGATTACCCTCCATTATATGCTTGGGCCCAATAACATCACAGGGTCCTTAAAAGAAGATGGAGGCAAAGAGTGAGATAGTCAGAAGGAGACATGAAGGCAGAGAGATTTGATGTGAGAAGGCCTCAGGCCACTGCTAGGCTAAAGGTGGAGGAAGGGGCCACGAGCCTAGGAATGCAGGCAGCCTCTGGAAGCTGGAAATGACAAGGAGATGGATTCTCCCCTAGTGCCTCCAGAAAGGAGTGCAGCCTTGCCAGCACCTTGCTTTTAGGCCAGTGAGACTTGTGTCAGTCCTCTGACCTCCAGAACTATAAGATAATAAATCTGTGCTGTTAAGTCATTACAATTGTGGTAAACACAAAGTGTTCATTCATTCATTTTCCCCCTTATTCATTCATCGAATATTGCTGAGCTTCTACTTTGAGTCAAGCACTTTTATAAATGGTGGGGATATACCAAGAACAAGACAGATTTCAAACAATCTCTGCTCTCACAAAAAGCTTTCTATTTAAGGAAGAGGAGCAGATTTTTTTTTTAAATTAAGTAAAATGTACTGTTACGCATTTTGGATGGTGTACATGCTATTGTGGAAGAATAAAACAGTGAAAGGCGACAGGAAGAGTTGGGGAGATGGACTCATTTGACATGTGGTGGTCAGTGAAGATAACATTGTGAAGTTATATTTGAACCCAGTCTGGTGTTTGGAGGAGGAGTCTTCCAGGCAGAGGAGCAATACATACAAAACCACCGAGACGAGAGTATGCCTGGTGCAGCCCAGCAGGAGCAAGGCAGGCTGTGTGCCCAGAGCTGCGTGAGTGAGGGGAGAGTAGAGGAGATAAGGCCAGAGAAAATGTGGGGCCAGATTTTTAGAGGCCACTGTAAAACCTTTGGCATTTACCCTGAGTTGAGAGCTCTGACCTACATCTTAAAATGATGACTCTTGTGGCTGGGTAGAGAATAGGCTTATGGGGGATGAAGGGAGGTACGAGAGAGAAGGTGGTGGTTTGGACCAAGGTAACAGCAATGAAGGTAGATGGAAGGGATCATAAATTGGATATAATCTGAAAACAGAACCCAAACAGTCGTTGACAGATTGGGTATGTGCTGTATGAGAGAGATAGGCTAGATAGGCCTGTCTCCAAAAGTTTTTGGCCTGAGCAACTAGGTGGATAGACTTGTGAATAACTAACAGGGAAAGGAGGGTAGGAGAAGCAGGCTGTGGGAGAAGATTATGGACTGCTTATTGGACATGTGTGAGGTGCTGATTTAACCTCCAAGTAGAGATGTCAACTAAGCACCTGGAAATATGAACCTGGAGTGCAGAAGAGAGGTCCATACTAGAGATAAAAATTAGGTAGATGTCAATGTTATACATAGATGTTACATATAGATATGTTCAACAGCATGAGGCTGGGTGAGATCATAAGGAAGGAGTGTAGGAGAGAAAGGGACGAGATCTGAGGCCTGAGCCTTGAGGCTTTGCAGTGTTAAGAGGCTAGAAGTTGAGGAGGAAGCAGCAGGCTTAGGAGTGACAGAAGAAAAACAGGGAGGATTCAGTGCTCAGTTGAAGAAAAGGTTTCAAGGACAAAGAGCGCTTATTAGTCTAAAACATTGCTGAGATGACAAGTAAGATGAGCTCAGATAAACGCCTACTGGACGTAGTACCGTGAAGCTGAATTTGACAAGAGCTGTTTACCTAGGGGCATGCCAGGAAGCACTAGATTACAGAGGGTTTAACAGAATTTGGAGAGAGCAGATACAGACAATTCTTTTGACACAATCAGATTCTTCCAGAAACTCCCTTGGCTGTACTCATGGGAGGTTTGTGTCCCTGGGACTCTCTGCATTGTTCTGGAGATCCCAGCTAGAGGCCAGCCAAATACAAGGCACAGCAACAGCTGCAACAACATCCTGACGGATAACTGCAGGGGTGAACTGACGGCCAGCTTTCTGCAAAGCTGTCAGTAAACTAAGGCAAATGATGGCTATGCTCATTCATTCATGTATGTGTTTTCTGTCTGCTGTCACCCTGCAGGGGCAGAGTTAAGTAGCTACAACAGAGACCATATAGTCCACGATGCTTAAATATTTACTATCTAGCCCTTTCCAGAAAAAGATTGCCAAACTTTGTGCTCTCTCTCTCTCTCTCTCTCTCTCTCTCTCTCTCTCTCTGTCTCTGAGATGACTCTTGTGGCAGAGAGAGAGAGAGAGAGAGAGAGAGAGAGAGAGAGAGAGAGAGAGAATATGAATTAGGGCAGTGGTTAGAGGAGGAAGGGGCTCCAGAAAAGATTTATAAAGAAAGACAAAATAACATTATTGTATGCTGATAAGAAAGATTCAGTAGAAAGAATAAATATTGATGTTGCAGAAGAGAGAATTGTTGGGTAATGTTCTGGAGCATGACAGAAGGGTGGGGTTCAAGTGCCCAAATGGAAGAGCTGGATTTGCTAGGATTAGAGACCTATATGTCTGTTATTATTATTCTATGAAAAGATGTGCAACTTTGCACATGACAGAAATGTTAAATTTAAACATTTTTACCTATTTCACCTATTTCCATTTTTACCTATCAGAATTGGCAAAGGTAAAAACTTTGATACTCTGCTCTGTAGGTGAGTATGTGTGGAAACAAGCGGTCATATATTGTTAGTGAGAGCGTAAATTGGTTCAGTGTCTATATGGGAAGCACATCATCAGGCCTGGGCCTTCTAAGGGGATCGTCCACCTAGGAAATTTACCCTGTGAAACTGACCTTCAATTCACCCTTGCAGTGATTATTCAGGAATGAGCTGGGGTTATTATCAGTTCTCATCAGTGGTCAAGCACTCAACTGTGGTCTCCAGAACATGCAGAGAATCTTATAGGGCATGAACCCTCTTGAGAGTACAGCAGAGGGAATTTTTTGAAGACCTGATAGGATCCTCACCCTATCAACAGTGTCCAGGGAAGTTTACCTTCTGGTAGAGATGGCTGTTGAATCTCTAGCTCTGTGTGGTCTTCTTAGAGTTTAACTTCTTGTACCTTTTACTTAGGTTTAAGGAACTTGTTTCCTTGACCTGTGTCTGGTGGTATCTTTTGTAAATCACTTTCACTCTTGAAGAAAACTACACAGAGGACAATGTCAAATTTTTATATGCACATTTTAACCAAACAATGCCACTTCTGGCCATTTATTCTACACATAAATTTCATATGTGTACCAGGATATTCATTGCAGCACTGTTTGTAATAGCAAGAAACTGGAAACAAACCTAAATGCCAGTTAGGGATCTATTTAAATATCTTAGTAATCCCATGTGCTGTACAGACTTAAAAAAAAAAAAAAAAACACAAAAAAGCAAAAAGGCTTTCTATAAACTGATGTGGAGTGATTCAAAACATGATACGTGAAAAAAAGCAAGGTAAAGAACAGAGATGCTAGATAGATATGGCTAAATTGCCCTCTGTGTGGTTCAAGGGCAAAGTTGATCAGTGAAACATATCATCAGAGGCATGCAAAGGATATACATTTAATTAAATGCCCTAGAAAGATACCAGGGGGAAAAAAACCAACAATAACAATCCCCCCAGAACTTTCAACAGTGGTTATCTCAGAAGGAAAATTGGAAAAGTATGTATATACCCTTTTATATATTTTGAATTCTGTATCTGTGTATGAATGGCATTCATAAAAAGAATACATTTAAGAAAATAATACATTTTTTTTAAAGGAAACATATTGGGGGAGCCCTTATAAGTTCTTAAGCAGGAGAGAGACAGGATCAAAACTGTGTTTTAAGATGAATCAGGTAAGAATTGCTATATACCGAATTAATTGAAAGATCATCAAACGATTGAAGTAGTCGGTGCATGAGGTGTTATTCGGTCTAGATTAGAGTGGAAACAAGTGAGGGTAAGAGAGACCAGACCATTTAGCAGAAGTTTCAGAGAGACCTGTTTCAGCTTACCATGAGAAAGAAGAATCTAAAGATTAGAGCTGCTGAAGATGGAATAGAGAGGAAGTACCCAGCATGGGGAGTGTTCATAGAGAAGCTGAACCACTACGCTCATATATGATCAAAATGTTGTATGCGTAACTCAAGTATTCAGCAACGAGTGGGTCAGACTCAATAGTGTCTAAGATCTCTGCTAACCCTGACATTTTGTGACTTGATTACAAAGTCTTAGGAACATTCAAAATTCAGGGACAGAGAAGGCAAGGAATCAAAATAGTGACAAAGAAGTTTTGAGGAAATCAGGAAATTTATCAATTTCAAAGTCTGAGGGTAGCAAACGAGGATGAGGATTGAAGGAGTGGGTAGCAGTGTTATGTGTCTGGTAAGGAATCCATCTCCTATCTCAGGGAGGCTGCTGCGCTCTGCCTGAGTTACCCCTTCCTGAGCTGCAGCCTAGACACATCTCCCCTAGCCATCACAGGGCTCACCTCATTTGTTTCCCATTTTTCAGGGATGGGAAACATCCCTGTCCTGCCTGATGTCTAATTTTGAAAAATGTTGATTTCAGAAATAATTTTAATATATTTTTGTATGATTTTTTTATTTGTTTCAGCTGGGAAGTGTTAAAACACAGAATTCAACTGAGTAAAATTTAAAGCTCGTATTGGCTTTATTTTATGATTCATAAATGAGGCACATTCAATCCAGCAGATAGAAAGTGGCTCCAAGGAGCTATACAAAATGAAAGGCTTTTATAGGCAGAGTTGAGCAGGAATAAGCAAGTTGGACTAAGCAAAAAGCAGATTGGTTATTACTGCAAGGTCACCTTCCTTTAGGGGAGGGCGGGAGTCCATCAGATAGATCACCTAACTAGTGCTCATCAGACAATTACTGATAGACTAGTCAAGGGGAAGAAGTTTGCTTCTATAATACAAAATATCTCTTTGGTATGGGTATTATTTTGAGCTAAAGGCAATCAGGAAAAACTTTACCTTCCCTTCAACTACCTAAATTTACATTGGAAAGGGGGCCTGTACCAGGAAGAGAGCGATTACCAAAGATACTTTGTTACCTATGAAATTTCCTGCATGACAGGGCAACCTTCGTTTTTGAAACATCTCCTCCCCCTTACTGTGAATGGCCTTCCTCCACTTTGTACCCCCAGACCCTTACCCCTTTCCTTAGCTCAGGATGTGATATAAACTTCAATTACCTGGCTGCCTTTGGGACTCATACTTTTATGAGATTCTTATATGTATTAAATTAAGTTCGTTTTTCTCCTGTTGGCCGGTCTTATGTCAATTTGATGATTAGACCAACCATAGAACTGAGAAGGGTAAAAGGAAAAATTTTTCCAGCCCTACACATGTTGAAGATTCCATTTTTGGGAGAGCCAAAATTGTAATTAAGTCTTGGACTTAGCATTAGCGACTGCATTTTGGGAGTGTTGTCTTGTTTTTAACAGAAGGCAAATCTGATCCCTGTTACTCCCTCTTGACTAGACGTGGAAGTCTACCAGATAAGTATATCGCATAAGTCTATCTATAATCTTTATTTTACATAATGCTAGCTAACTGCAGTGGATTTTCCCATGGTACAAATGAATTATATTTACTTCTCAGATCTAATGTATATAAAAACTAGAGCCGATTTTCATCCCATTTCTCAAATGTTTTGTGTTTACACATTTGGTGTTGGATTTTACCACCAGAGGGCACCTCTGCTACATTTCAACCTCAACTTGAAAGTCAGTATTAAACAATTTTGTATCTGGACCGTTCTGGTTCATTTACCATGAGAATTTTACTGCTCAGCTTGAAATACTCTGTGAACCTACTTGACACTTCCGTATCTTTTAACATATCAGCCCGTTCTCCCTGGTGTCCTGGACATAGTGTTAATATGTTTCTTCTCTGCCCTCTCCAACCCCTTCCCCTTCCTTTGCTGCGCCAGTGCCTCATAATTGTAAAAATGCCCCACAATTTCTCTGAGGCCCTCTCACCCTCAAAAGAGTTCATTTAGTGGCATAGCTGCATCAGCCATCCCTTTCCAGGTAGCTTCTAGATAAGACATACTGGAGTCCAGGCATATTTCCAGAAGTGTAGAGCTCATCATTGTTGCAAACTCAGTGTGTCCAGATCCTGCCAAACACATGCTCTCTTTCTGCTTACCCCCTCTAGTCTTTTTAAACAGACAAAAATCAATTTTACTGAGGTATAGTCTACATGGGAAGTAGAATTTGCCACCCCTAAATAGGTATGCCTGTTTGGCATGAGGATTATCTTGAGCTGGTTATTTTTAAGAAACAGCAGACACAAGAGAAGCTCTGAAAACTAAGTAGAAGTTACCCTTTTGCAGAGACATTTACATTTATACAGGAACTCTCCATTTGTAAAAGTGGCTCCTCTGTACCAGGAAGAGAGGGTGACTAAAACTCTAGAAACTCTTCTCAGTGGAGAAAACAGCAACTTAAAGACTTAAATCTTCACGATGACCATACCTTATTTACTGTGCCTTACCTCGTAACCTCTCATAACTGACCCCCCCACCAACATCTTTTGTCTTTAGCTGAAGATGGTATTTAAGGTGGTGGTCTGGGCCATTTTGGGGAGTTACTCAGTTTTCCTGGGTATCTCCCACATTATTAAACTTCTGTTTGTTTTTCTCCTGTTAATCTATCTTTTTTTTTTACAGGGGAAGGGTATCTCAGCCAAGAACCTAGAAAAGTAGAGAGGAATTTAGTTTTCCTCCCCTAACATACAATAAAATGTATGCATTTTAAGTATACAGTTCACTGAGTTGAGAAATGCATGTATCCATGTAATCACCACCACAATCAAGATAAAGAACATTTCAATTACTGTGGAGCATGGCTGGAGGAATAAGTCACGGGAGATCAAACTTGGTCTATTAGAATTTATTTGGCGTGTTTGAGCTATGGGAAGTCAGGCTAGAAAAGAGCATCACCTCTCCTAGCAAAAAGGGATATGGAGTTTTATAGGAGGGGGTACAAGAGGCTGTGTCCCCCTTCAATGCTTGAGGGGCTTTTTTGTTGCATTGTCTCTCGCAGCAAAGGGTTTTGGGGGTGTGACCATGCCCTCCTGTTCCACATCCTGGCCCAATGCCGCAGTCTAGAATGCCCAGGCCTGCTGACCATAAGACCCCAGGAGACAAACACAAGCCAGCAGGTACAAAGTACAAAGCAAACAAGACACGATGGATTTTAGAATAAGATGGTTTCATTCCAGGCTGCTTCTTCCAGGCCTAAGGCAAATACAAGCCGGCAAGTACAAGGTACAAAGCAAGTCAAGATGGCTTTTAAGATAGGATGGTTTCTGCTCCTAGCCTAACAAATTACCCCCAAAAGTAGGTCCATCCACCCCAGGCAACAAGGTACTCTCCTTTCTGCTACTATAGATTAGATTAACCTATTCAATATTTCAAATATATAAATATGAATCAAACAGTACGTGCTCTTATATACTTGGCATTATTGCCTCAGCATAAGGTTGGTGAGATTTATCCATATTGTTGTGTGAATCAGTTTTGGGGTTGGTTGGTTGGTTTGTTTAACTAAGCATTCCATTGCACAGATATGCCACACTTTTTTTTTTTTTTTTTTTTATCCAATCCAACAGCTACTTCTTTTAAGTTGTTTTTTCCTGGTGAACATCTTGATAGGCATCTGCTCACTGTACATGTTTTTTTCCTTTTTGACAGAAATGTTACATTTTCTACCTGTTAGCTTATTTATTCGTGTAGTTGATATTTTTTCAAAATGGAAATATATTTTTAAAGGTATAGCAATTGCAAAACAAAGATTATATGTATATTTTTCTTCACGCAACCATTTAAGAAATAGAATGTAAAAATCCCTGGAAATGACTGTATATGCATTACTCATCTATATCTTTGATCATGAGTAATAATGCATATAGTGATTGTAGTGATATATTAACATTATTTCCTATGACAATATAGCATGATATCCCCACCATTCTTTTTTACAGCTACATGATATTATCACAACATAACCATATTTCTACTGTCAGGGGTGGGGAAACTTTTCCCTTTAGTTCCCTCTTAGTTCTTCTGGCTGGTCAAAAAATTCAAATGACATCCAGCAGATTAACAGGAGAAAAATCAAGTCTCAATTGTTTGCACATGGGGAATTCACATAAGCATGAAAATGCCAGACAGTAAGGCAAAATGAAGTATATATGTATTCAGAACTAAGGAGAGGGAAGTAAGGCAATTCATAGGGAGATGAAAAGAGTTATTGTTTAATAAACAAATGTATATTGGGCCATCGTGGAACAATGGGACTCAGAAAGGATTTTGATCAAATGGACATTTCTATGTTCCTGTCTATCATCCCTAGTTCATATTAAAATACAGTCATCTATAATGATAGCTCCCTTCCTGGAGCAGGTCCTTTGTCTAAATTCTTTCAGGCAGTCAGGGGAAAGATCAAAGTTTCTTCCTGAACCTTCTGGGCTATGATTGTTTTCAGCTTGAAATAATCTGCACACCAGAGAGGCATATCTTAGGGTAACTCATTGTGAACCCCTACACTATCAATGAAACTTGTTTTAAAAAACAGTGTTGAAACACTATACATTATCTATAGCATACTCCTTTGGGTTATAAATTCCAGCCCTGGTGATCGTCCTTGAGCTATTTCCAAAAATAATGCAACTGGCAAAAAAATGTGTTTATGTGGCAGGCAAAAATGAAGTTAATCCAAAGTCAAAGTGGCAATGGAAGATTTTAAAAGTAAACATATGAGATAAAATGATTATAAAGAACATGACTCTTTCCGAAATGAGACTTTTTTTTAATAATCAAGAACATGATAAAGTCAACATTAGGCACAGAAAATTATTCTAAGACACAGAATCTTTGCCTTCTAGGCAGATTACTCAGAAGGTAAAGGAAAATCTCTTATTAAGAGTAGACCAGTAATTCAAGAAAATTTTGTCACTTTAACAGGAAAACACCAAATTCTGGTTTTATATCAATATAATATTTGATACTAAAGCACTAAAAAAATCCTTATAAATGAAGCCATTAAATCTTAGCCAGCTTTGACAATAACAAACAAAATTCCCTGAGAACCTTCTACAACTTTCTACATTCTTTTTAGTTTTGTCCACTTTTTTCATCCTGGAACAACCAGTAATATTAGTTTAGGACAAAATTTACTCTCCCTTTCCGTAAAAAAGAATACATCCTTCATACTTTGCATACAAAGTTGTTTCATTTTGGCATTATTTCTCCAAATAGCATCTCACCCAGTGTTATGGGCTGACTTTTGTTCTTCTAAAATTCTTATGTTGAAGTCCTAACCCCCAGTACCACAGAACATGACTGTATTTGGAGATGGGGTCTTTAAAAAAGTAATTAAGTTAAATGAGGTCAGTAGGGTGGGCCCTAATCCAATATGACTAGTGTCTTTATAAGAAGAGGCAATTAGGACACAGATACATACAATGAGAAAACCACGAGAAGACGCAGGAAGCAGACAGTCATCTGCAAGCCCAGGAGAAAGGTCTCAGAAGAAACCAACCCTGATGACACCTTGATCTTGAACTTCTACCCTTCAGAATTGTGAGAAAATGAAATTCTGTTGGTTAAGCCTTCCAGTCTCTGGTACTTTGTTACGGTTACCCTAGCAAACTATTATGTTCACAGAGGAAACTCTGAGGTCATTAACTGTGAGCTGTCTGTCATACACCAGCATATTGTAGCAGACTAGCTGAGCTTAAGAATATACATCTCATGACTTTTTATAGTTATACACTTCCTTATATGATTACTCTATGTGGCAATGTACATGTTTATTAATAGATCAAAATATATTTAGCCTCTCCGTGCCATAAAATGAGGCAAAAAAATTAAGTTTACACAAACCTAAAATTATGTTCCAGCATTCTGTCTTACTCAGAAGTGATCTACATATTTAGTGAATATCTATTAGCTCATTTAACATAAGTCTAAGGTTTTAAGATACCTAAAATACCACGGAAACTATCTTCAAGCTGACATGTGATAATACATAATTATTGTTGAAATTATTGTCTGGATAATGATTCAGTTTGGTTAAATACAAATTTACATATTTTATAACGTTAAACATGTAGTAGATGTAACACTAACTTATTGATCAGTAAACCAGTATAAGTACAGGAAGAACTTACCAAACAGAATAAAAATGTATGCTTGTTTTATACTTAATCCTTACAACACAGAAAATGTAGCTGTTTTAATTAAACCTTATTAGTCTCATTTGCCAAAGATTTACCTAAATTATGTGAACTTGAATTTTAAAAATAATTGGGATAGGTTCTATAAGAATTCCTTTGGAAGTATTAGAAGTTCAATTTTCTTAATTTCTGGGAAATTTAGGAATATTTATTTATATAAGCACTTACTTATTTCCAAGTCAATCAGAATTGAGAACCTTTAAGGAATTTTATAATCTAATTTGGTGATACCATCGGTGGTAGGAAAATGTTACATACATAATAATATAGATATATAAACGTGTACACAAACATAGAAACAGGGACAAAGAGAGAATTTATAACTTCAACATTTCAACTCATTGGTTGTATAACAGACCTAGCTTGTTCATCATTTTTCCACCTTTACGTTCTCATCAGGACTGTGTTTTTTTTTTTTTTCTTCTTTAAGGAGGGTGCAGCTCACAGTGGCCCATGTGGGGACCGAACCGGCAAGGTTGATGTTATCAGCACCAGACTCTAACCAACTGAGCTAACCAGCCACTCCCCAGGATTGTGTTTTGGCAGGTGGTTACTTGCTTAATATGAGGCTTAAGCATCTCCATCAACATTTGTGAAGTAGACTCTATTTCCTCTAACCTGATGTGAAGTCTTATGGAGTCTGTGGACTAAACTTTAGGCAAGGGACTGAAGAAAGACTAATGGCCATGCGTGTGTTTCCAAAGTCTATGAATGGAGAAAATACCCTAAAATATCCATTGTGTTTCCAACGACCTTTTACAGGATCAAGTGGTTGCTGTTGGGGTCCCTGAGCCCCTCAAGAGCCTCTGATGGAGGGAGGGTGTATTGTAGGGTCTGAAATTTCAAGTGCTGCCTTGACATCTTTGATCCTTATAGTGTCCCAAAGGTTGTGTTTCCCTGCTCTTGCCAGAGATGTCCCCACCCAGGAGGAATGTCTCCCCATTCAGCTAGTTCCCCTATTAGCCAGATCAGATGTAACTCTCTTGATCCTCAATCTAAGGAGTTTTAGTTCCCTGCCAGCCCCCCAAATTACACAAGTCATCACATATTACTAGAAAGCCTGCCTCCCACAGCCCCTGTGGATTCACTCTGCTCTTGAGTATAATTCCCATGTGGCCCTGAAGGCAGGCAGTGTCCTCCTCCCTCAGGCCATGAGTCTATGTGACTAATAAACCGTTATCAATCTCATTTGTCCAGTATCTGGATTGGTGTGTTTGGCCATCTCATGCTATTTAGGGCAGAGGTGAAGAGCATAACAGAGGGGACCTAAATCTCAAGGGGCTGGACTGGGTAGGGAAGGGTATGACAGCGGTGGATTCCTAGGAGGTGGAGTCGATAGAGGTGTTGAAAGGGAACAGACCATAGGGTTTAAGGCAGTTGAAGAGAAGGTTCAAGTGATAAAAAGGAGAAATGGAGATAGTGGGAGGGAGAGGTCTCAGATGAGCCAGTTTGGGAAGATCCCAAATTTTCCAAAGAAGTTCTGAATTGCCTTTAGTAAATGTTGCCAGTTCTTGAAGATATTAAACTAAACTAGTGCTATTATGGCATGCAGTCAGTGAGAGAAGGGTGCCTGATAGGGTAAGAGTTACCTGTGGGATTAACAGTTAACCCAAAGAAATAAACTTTAAAGGAGCTAAGAAAGAGTCCCACTTGATTAATTACGTGGACCAATCCCTGGTTTGGGGGACCGAGGTAAAACAGAAGAGGTCTCACAGGAAGGCCAAAGAAAGAAACTTTGCTGAAAAAGATTCTCTTGTTGCTGGAAAGAATTGAAATAACTCTTCAAAAGACAAGATGTCCAGAGCACTAACTCGAGAACTGAATTCACCAAAGGATCCTCAAATTGCTGACTGTGGCACCATTACCTGTGTGGCGATGATAGAGATCTCTAGATGAGGTCTAACCTTGAGCTGAGTCACAACACCATTAAATTGTCAAATAAAAACCAAATATGGAATTAGGTAAAGGGGAGATACGGAATTCAAAAGGATTATTACAATCAGGAAGGGGTGTCTTGCACTTGGGGGAGGAGGGGTTGTAATAGGGAGAATGCTTCATTTGTAAGATCTGCAACCTTTTGAAAGGTCAGGAAGCAAAGGGCTTTTCTTTCACAGGGAGGAGTCCACAAGGCTGGAAAGAAATGGTCTCAAGGAGTGGGGTAAGCAGATGGCATGATGGATAATTAATTGATCAGGGATGGTTTTCTTTGAGATCAGCTGGGAAGGGGTCATTAGGGGTTTATTCTACATTCCAATACTGGCTTAGGCTGAGAGTGGATGAAAGCTCAAAGACAGGGAAGGAGAGAAGCCTGAATAAAGTTTGATCAAGTAAAGTGAGCAAGCATTTTGTGCAGATTGGTCAGTGGGGACAAACAGCTCAGCTAATCATTTATGAGATAAAAAAGAGAATTTGGAGGGTCTGTATCTAGTCTCCTCACAGGCAAACAAGTGAGTTCTCTGTGTCTTATCTAAGCCATTTGAGCAAATGTGGTGGTTCTTCACAGTAAGCTGTTTCCTGGAACACAAAACAGTGTGGGTGTGAGGGTTTCTTTAACCATTGCTGTCTTCTGGGAGCACAGGTTTGGGTCAAGTTCAACATTGTTGCCTTACTTGAGTTGTACTTTTAACCAGTTTTATTATAATATTTTTAAAATGTATTACAATCGTTGTCAATTATCGCTATAACTGCTGTGTTTATCAGCGCTTCCCTGCATCTATAATATTAGGAGAGTTGATATTTGTAATCATAAATTTAATCCTTGTACTGGTTATTAAAGTATATCTTGCAGCTCAAACACATCCTTCTCTACTCTGTTCCATGATGCTGTGCCTACGGCACAGTAAACCATGTTTCCTGTAAGGTTTTTGCCAAAAGGGGTGCTTGAGACTGGCAGTCTGGATGAGGGAGAAACGTTTGCTTCTTGTTATTAGCTTGCTGTAGCTGCCAGTGTCACCCAGCAATGGTTCTTTTCCCTGGCTGTAAAAGTTGGTTGCAATTCCTAGTTTTTAATCTACCTTCTTAGATCCAGCAACCTTCAACCTTTACCTTTAGAAATACCACCAGCAGCTGGGTACCACTGCTTCCTTGGAGGTCTGAGTCACAGCTGCCTAGGGACTTCCAGCTGTTAGTTTTTTATAATCCGCACACTTATCTCTCCAGATCTTTCAATGGCAGTTTGTTCCCACAGTTACTATCTCTCTGTTATTGCCATGTTTCCCTTCTTGCATTTTCAACCCTCCATTGCCTGTTTAAACAATTCCTTAAATTCTCTGTAAAAATAACTGCTGTGATTTCTGTTTTCTGACTGGACGTTGACACCGCTAAGAAACCCAGAAATACTTTCTGAACCACTTGTATAGATTTATAATGGGTATATGTTATTGTGGTAATTAAAAATAAGTAGATTACATTTATGGGATACATGCAGTATCCAACTGACAAAAGATTCTAACAGTTAATTTTTCAAATCCATTGTCTGGATCTTGAAATTAACTTTCCTATCAAAACAATGTCACACGTTAAAGTTACATGATTAGATCAATCCATCAATGCTCATAATATATCTGAAGTACAATATATTAATAGTACAAATTCTGTTAGAGAGCAGAATTAACATTGCTTTGGTAATGTTAAAGAACAGAAATCAATGTAGTAAATTTGAAGATCTAATTGGCTTCACTAAGTGATTCATAAATGGGGCAGCATCCCACCCAGCTACTAAAAGGAAACTGCACAAGTTGTACAAAGGGAAGGTTTTTATATGCAGAAAGAGGGTGGGACTAAGAAGTTAAAAGAGTGAATTATTTCAGGTAAGGACACCTTCTCTTAGTAGAAAGCAGAGGGTCTTACATGGCAGAGTAGTACTTCACTATTTCACCAGGAAATTCCAGAGTGATTAGTTTAAAATCCCACTTTTGCTAAAGGTTTTAAGAATTAGCAAATAGTCTACAGTTTTTAATATTTTGCATCATGATGAAAATATAAACGATAACAATTAAGTTTGTGAAATCATCCTAGAAAAAGTGCTACATACCTCATTGCTGAATATCACTATGGTCACCTTCGAAGTACTCCCCGTGGGAAGCTGTGCACCAATGCCAGTGCCTAGTCCATCCTTCAAAGCAATTTTGGAACTCTTTCTGGAATGGCCATCAGAGCTGTCATCGTATTACCCTTGATGTCCTGAATGTCATCAAAATGTCTTCCTTTCAATATTTCCTTTATCTTCAGGTAAAGAAAGAAGTCATTGGGGGCCAGATCAGGTGAGTAGAGGGGGTGTTCCAAAACAGTTATTTGATTACTGGCTAATAACTCCCTCACAGACAGTGCCGTGTGAGCTGGTACATTGTTGTGATGCAAGAGCCATGAATTGTTGGCAAAAAGTTCAGGTCTCCTAAC
Organism: Rhinolophus sinicus; assembly: GCF_057876585.1. NCBI lineage: Eukaryota > Metazoa > Chordata > Mammalia > Chiroptera > Rhinolophidae > Rhinolophus > Rhinolophus sinicus. The sequence continues at coordinate 42,296,504 of NC_142516.1, read as the reverse complement.
TTTTTCATGCAGCTTTTTCAGCACTTTCAAGTAGTAAAGTTGGTTAACTGTTTGTCCAGTTGGTATAAATTCATTATGAATAATCCCTCTGATATCAAAAAAGGCTAGCATCATCATTGCAACAAGTTTACGAACTTAATTGTCACACCTTGTAAGTCAGTGACTGTATTTGTTGAAGAATATTTAAAACTTTACTTAAATGGAATCAGATACTGAGGAAAAGAAATTTTTCATATGTATCTTTTATGTTACAGTCATTCTCAGAAAGCCATCTTATGGCCATATAATTTCAAATACAGTACTGTTGCTCCTCAAAAAAAAAAAAAAAAAAAAAATCCCACTTTTGGGAGAGGCTGAAATTTCAATTAGGTTAGCTATTAAGCTTTGGTTTGGTGAACTGGCTTAGTAAAAATGACTCCATTTTGGCCTGTGTTTCTTTTTTTAACAGCAACATATATTTAAAGTTCCAATTATTATGCTAATAACAAATTTTATTCACCTTTTTATTTTTAATTAAAAAATTAATATTTAAATCAGTATATCCAAAATATTACCATTTCAACTATAATCGATGTTTTAAAATAAATTTAAATAAGATATTAAAAAAAATTTATACTAAATCTTCAAAATCTGTGTATTTTACACTTACCATACATTTCAATGCAGTTTAGATATGTTTCATGGGCTCAGCCACATGTGGATAGTGGTTACTGCATTAAAAAGTACAGTGGTTGAATATATGCCAAAGAGTAGAATTGCTGGGTTATAGGATAGGCGTATTTTCTTTTCTTTTCCTTTTTAAGATAGGAGTGTTTAATGATATGAGTAGCTAATTCAAATGCAAGCAAATTTGATCATCCCTTTAGAAATCAAAAAGAGTATTCTTGTAGGCATACTAACTATTGATGATTAAATACAAGCTTAAAATATCCTTGACATAAGCCCAGTAAGAAAAAAACGGGTCAAGTGAGGATAGAGGAAATGTGTTTAGTCTAGTGGAAAGAAGTGACATACTTAGTTTCAGACATTAAATTGATAAAATTTATAAATTCAATTCCACAATGCATTATGAGGGTTTTCATAACACATTTGCCTTCACAATGGCTTAAGGAATTTAAAATATCCTTTTGTCCCTTAGTAAAAAAAGACATCCGGATAAGCAATAGATGGAGAAAACAAATTGCAATTACTTTTTTTCTAGTTCTGACCAAAATGCAAATTCTGTGATATTTTGGGTTTGTACTTTTGTTTCCATGATAGAAATATAATAGTTTAAAAAGAGCTCATGTGTTCCTCTTGTTCTAGGTCTTGCACATAATGTATCATAAAATTACTTTCCTAAAATAATTAAAGCAAGATGTTCCAAGATTGTCATTAGAGGAGGAATCTCCTTGGGAAAGAGGTATGATTTACCTTCCCCCAGGAATATTTCATTAACTCCACTTGTAATTGTTATTATTAGCTCCACTTATGGGGCACTGTCATCCTGTGTGGACACTTCTAAACAGGAATCCTACCCCTTCCCCCATCTAACCTCATCAGGTTTAAAGCCCAAGACGGTGAGTGAGCCCCTGGAAGCTGTTAGAATGAGTTTTGTGTGAGCAAGAGTGCCTCCATATTGAATGAGGAAGAGTAACTCCATTTAGGACACGCAAAGAAAAGTTAGGAGCAGCGTTCAGGGAGCTGCCCAGTTGCCCTGTAATTGGGTGTAACCAGCTACACTCCGAATGTCTCTGCTGAAGATCAGAGGATGTCTGGGTGCTGGCTGCCCTGATAAAGTGACATCAGAAAGGCACTCAGAACTGGGTAAGAACTGAGGACTTTTGCAGCTCAGAGAGCGGGTCTCGACTCAGAGGTAAGCATGCTGTCACTCTGCTCCGAGAACCCTCCACTCTGCTCTGCTCCACTAGGACAGAACCTCTGCCGGACCAACCTCCAGGACCAGCAATACTTCCTCACTCCACCAGGGCTCTGATTGACTTTGGGACTGGTTCCTTACTCTGTTTTATCCAATTATTGTATTACTCTGTGTGCTTTACTGTTTGGTGTATTGATGACTGATGCTTTACTGTTAGGTGTGTTGATGTTTGAGTCAAGAGCTTATTGAAAGGCATTTAAGATCTTGCGTGCTCTGCTCTTCGCTGGTGCCATGGCTACGGTGGAGGCCTGTCAGTGCCAGGTAGATCCTGGGGGTCTGAGGGTCTCTGGGGGGGTTAGTCCCCCTGACTTGCAGGAAGAGACTGCAGCATGGACTGTGAGCTTAGCAGTCGCTCACGACTGTGAGCCTCAGAGACTCAGTGGTTCCCTCCAGGCCAGTCCAGCCCTACCCTCTCCATTTACCTGGTGGTCCCGGAGCAACGATCTTCTTTTGTTAGAAGGATGGTCAGCAGGCAACCTTCCAGTTACAGGGAAACCCATCTGCTCACAGGGTCTCAGCTTTACCTACAACCCCAGCAGGACACAGTGGGAGGGCACTGCGTATAATGTTAGTTCCTTCATTTACTTCAATACATGTGTGTTAAATTAATAAGTGATACGAAGATGAATAAAAACCTGTTTTGCTCTCCAGGAGGTAAAAAACCAGCGGAAGAAGACACACAACATTCCTTTTGCTACAAAGGAGACTGTATCAGCTTTTATAAATGACACATGCTCTGTGCTGTAAGGATGGGAGAGATGTGTTTACTACTTTGCATGACACTGTGGATTGTTCTACACTTAATTTAAAAGTAGTTTTTATGTGAAAATACACACGAATGTAGTGAGTTTTGAAATACTAATTTGGTAAGCAAGGCTCATCAGGAAGAAAATATACAGTCATCTCTAAGTTATACGATATAAAGAATCAGCATTTTTTCTTTTTTGTTATAAAAAGTATTTTCATTTTTAAAATCATAAAAGGCAGCACTTCTCGCGTTTCCTGCCTCTGAAGAAGGGGACACAAAGTTTTGAAAAAGACCCCACTCAAGCGCCCAGCCATTTGGAGAACTAAGAACGAATGCGATCCTGAGAAATCAAAAAGAGGAGTAGTCGGATCCGGCTCCCCTCCCAGAGACCGGTAATGCCCAGAGGGCGCGCTGACCTTGGCCAGGAGCCGCGCGCAGGGCCCCGCACACGCGGAGGTAGGCGAGGCGGATAGGCTATAGGCGGGGCCGAGGGGCGGTCCCAGGGGCGTGGCGCGCGGGCTGGGGCTCTGAGACCCGGAGGTGCGGTACCAGACCGCTGCGAGCGCATCGCAGCGCCGGGCGAGTGCGCGGCAGGTGAGGGGTGGCTCCGCGTGGCTCTTCTGGGGCGCTGCGCGGTACCGCACCCTCTTGCGCCCCGGGACCATACTCTTGCTGCAGGTAACCAACTCCCCACCGGCTTTCCTGCACGGCCTCTCGGCGGCGGGGGAGGGATGGGAAGGATGGGAGGAGGGAGCCGGCTCTTCGCCTGGCCCCAGCTGCCCTGAGCGGGATGGGCGCTCTCCGGGCCGAGGAAGCGGAGCCTGGGCTGGAAGAGAGGACGTCTGGCAGGAACCCAATAAGCGTGTCCGCCCGGGGCCGGGGATGGCGCACGACACCATACCTCGACCTTACTCTTCCGTCCGGTCAGTGGTGCCCGGGGCCAGGACTCTGGTGCCCAGTGTCACCTGAAGGCACTTTTTCTGGCCTCTTTCCCCCTTGTCCGCAGAGAGAGTAGGAAGAGTCGTCTGCTGGGGTGGATATACTAGGAGCGAACAGTTACTCACTGCCGTCCCCTGGGTGCCCGCGGCTTTAACTTTCTTTAATCCTAACCGTACCCCTGCCAAAGAGACATTACCCCCATTTTACTAATAAAGAAGCCGATGCCAGATTGATAAATGACTCACCACCCTGGGCGACTGGAACAACTGGAAAATAGACTCAAGTTGGGAGCCTCCGAAGCCCTCAGGCTTCTCCCTGTCTTCCGGCTCCCTCCCTGTCCTTTACGCTCAAGGCTAGGAAACTCGCGCTGCTGGGTATATTATGAAAACAGGTGATTCTTCATAAACAGAGTCAACTGCTTTCCTAGGTTTCCGTTTTTTATTTTGTCTTGTTAGCACTCAATTTCTGATTCAGATTCTTCCAATTTTTAGTTATTTGCTTTTTGAAGTGTTAGCTAGCTCTCGCTCATAGCGCTTTCTCTCAGATGCAGAGCAAACCCCAGAAATCCTTGCCTGCCACACACTTCTCATCTTTCACGGTGGACGATGTTGCCTGCAGATCCAGGCTGGACATTATGGGCTGCCCAGGTGAAGGTGAGTTTCGTAGTCACCTGGCATCCTGTGCGCTTTCTGCTTATGTTATTTCTTCCTAGAAGAATAGTAGGACAAGAGGAGAATTGGGAGGATATACATTGTTCAGAGAAAGCGATGGTGTCTGGAGATGAGAACAAGCCACGGCTTTTTTGTGGCCTGAATTCAGTGAGTGGTAGGTGAGGGACTCTGTCAGGAACTTGTCCCCTCCTCTGGGCATTCTGCCCCCCTTTCAGAACAGTTCTGAAAGGCAGGCTTGTTTTATAGAAGGGAGGAGGAGGGGTGAATGGTTTTTAAAGATCAGTGTAAATTACCTGCTAGGAGCCCAGGCAGTTCCAGACAAGCCCCCCTGCCAGAAGATTTTGGTAACAGATTTCAGTTCTGGCAAGAAGGAAAAGCTCAGGATACCTGCTAGTGCTTAATGAATTTTGTACAGGCTTTCAAAATTGTAGCTTTGGGAAACTTTGAAATCTTAGAAATGGCTAACTCCTCTATTAAAAAAAAAAAACACCAATGTAACATACTGTGAATTTACTTTTACAAAGTTTTAGTGGTAGATGAAAGAAGTTGAGATTTTTTCCATTTCATGACTAGGGTTTGAAGCTTACCTGTCAGCTCCTCTGCCTTTGCTTCAGCTGGGCCCTGAAAGCTCCTTAGCCTGGACCAGAATACCTACCAGATTCCATCATTCACTAATGATAACTCATTCTTGATTAGTTATAGAACTCCTCTGAGTCACAAGTTGCTTCTTTTCCATTTGTAATTTAGTTGTTAAACACTAAGAAAAATGTTTTCACTATCAACTACAGACACGATCAACTATCTGTAGGGACTGAACTTCATGTATCAGAGAGCTAAGTGGGCCTTGGTTGGCCCCAGGTGACTTGCCAGGGACCTGCTAAAATCTGGGTGGGTATCAGCCAGTCCCTCTTCATAACCATGTAGAAATTTTGGCCCAGTTAGGCCAGAGTTTCTTTTTCTGGCCTCCTTCCCCCCAAATAACTGAAAAAAAAATTTTTTTTAATGTGAAATCTGATTTTATATAAATAATGGCTTTTTTTTAAACACAAGGAATAAAATTGGTTCACACATCATCCATTTTCAAATCTCTGTCTTAGAAACTGCTATACCTGGTGATTGCATTCTCAGGTGAATGAAAAATTCTGACCTATGATGTAGATACTGTATATTTCTTCATGAAATGAGGTGTTAGGAAACAAATTAATACTGTTGAAAATGATTTCTTCTAATTCTCAATTTCTGTTATCTATGATGTGTATATTATTTCCACTGCATTGAGTAAAGTAGTCCTTTATGGGCCAACCAAGGAATCATGTCACTATCTTTAATATTCATTCTAATGATATTCATGGTTCTAGCTCAGCACATCAATGCTTAATTCCCTGCCTTAAAAAGGGAGTTCCCAAATTACTTCATATAAATCAGTATGTTTCTTCTGGGGACTGTATTCTTAACCACATTGGCTGTGACAAGGGAGGCATAGCTTAGGGTTGTCATGTTTCCTTGTTGCCTATTTGTGGCAAATGCCATGTATGTTTAGACCGATTTCTCAGCTTTGGCACTTTTGACACATTTGGCCAGATAATCTTTTATTGTGGGGACTGTCCTGTGCATTATAAGATATGTAGCAGCATCCCTGGCCTTTACCCAGTAGATGCCAGTAGTCCTCTTCCTCCAGTTATAACAATCAAAAATATGTCCAGATATTGACAGATGTCCCCTGGGAGACAAAGTCACTCAATTGAGGAAAAAAATGAGCCACTATTTAAAATGCTGTAGACATTTATGAACTAAATTATAAGTAAACACAAATAACTTTAAACTTCTAATAACTAGAGAAGCTGTTTGTAAAGTTTAACCAAAAATCTGACATTAAAAAAAATTATAATAAAGATGACTAAACCAAGGCTCTTTATGAACAGTCGCATGTGTCCTGCCAGGTTTTATCTCCAGAGAAATTTTGATGTAGTTATTAAAGTTTAAAATGTTGGAAGCTGAAAAGGAATTCTACAATTTTCATTTTTCTCCTGTTAGTATACTCAATGGCTTTCCATTTTTTAAGGTGATAGAGTATTAATGGACTATGCTTGGTGAATTGGGAAAATTGACACAATCCCTAATATTAGGACCCCAAACAAAAAATTCTAAGCAAAAATTTTAATAATGAGACTCAGTGTAAATCACGTTCAGATTAGAATTTAGTTCTAGGAAAATTAAAAAGCTTTTAACCTAACAGTAAGAACTAAAACAATCACGTATTTCTGTAGTCTGAAAAATCCTAATTTTATGAAAGAGAGTCCTACATAATATAGCTTATATCAGAAAAAAAGAATGCCCTGAAACTCTAACCCTCTTTTTCAGACCTTAAGCTTGGGAGGCTGAAAACACAGCCTTCGTTATACAAGATGCGTCCTTAGCTAGAGATTGGCTATCCATTGGGTCTCTTCCAGAAATCAAACTAATTTGTAAGAGTCAGGACGGGTTACATAATTTGTGGGGCCCTTTGTTTAAAACTTATGAAGAATTTCAAGATGGTGACAGGCAGGTGAGCATTAAGCAAAGGGTCTTGTGTGACTGCACAGGTTGCACAACCATGTAAAACTCTGTCAATAACTCACAAAAGGATAGTGATCACAAATGCATATCTAAACAGAAAATGTTACTGCTTCCACAAAACACCTACAGTTTCTGATTCATTGATTATACTAATATTTCCAGTCAGGGGTCCTACATATATTTGGTAATCAATGCACTAAATTTACTAAGCAATTTCTCCAGTGATTAATTTTTCTTTTGTTAAAGAGGTAGCCAAATTTGAGTGTCTTGGGTATCTGAGTGACTTATTTATTTATGCAGTCATTGAATAGCTATTGCTGAGCACAAGTTAGTTGCCACACGTTGTCAGCTCTGGGGCTACATCTGGGAACAGGAGGGAGGGTCCCCTGCCTTTCTGAGACATTTAGTCTAGTGGCTAGAGGAGATGGGGCTGGGGAGGCAGACAAGTACATAGTCACATAGGCTATCACATTATAAGTGGCACTTCAGGAAAGCACAAGATGTCCAGAGAACATTTAACCTGGGGACTTAACCTAGTTTAGCAGAAGACATTACTCAGGGTAGAGCTCCCTAAAAAGAGATTTTAAAAGGCTTGAAAAATGAGTAGGAAACAGGTGAAATAGGGGTTGAAGTTCTAGGCTGAAAGAGTTGAGAGCGAAGCAGGAATGTGGCTTGGGATGAGTGAGGCCTCTTGGATCATTTTTAGGATTTTGACCTTTAATGGAAAGGTAGTGGGAACCCATTAAAGGATTTTAAATGGAAGAAGAGATGATTAGGTTTGGGTTTTTTAAATGGTCATCGTTGCTGTGTGGTGAATGGTTTAGAGGGGTAGGTTCTTAATTTGCACAAAGGTGTGGTGTGTCACGAGAAGGCATGGAAGCCACACGCACCTTCTCCCATACCTTGCCCTATATAGCTTTTACATTGGCTGTATCCTTACTAATAAACTGATAGTAATAAGTAAAGTGTTTTCTAGAGTCCTAGCTGAGCTAGCAAGTTTTCAAACCTGAAGGGGGTTCATAGGAACTCCCAAATTTGTAGTTGGCCTGGGCACCCCATTTGCAGCTGGCATCCGAAGGGGTCAGTCTTATGTGACTGACCCTTTAATCTGTGGGGTCTGTGCTAACTCTGGATAGTTACTGACAGAATTGAATCGAATGGTTGGATACCCAGTTGGTGTCCCAATTGGCTGGTGTCAGGAAGAGGAAAATCTTCCATATTTGGTGTCAAAAGTGTAAAAACATCTTATCTCTATGCACCTGAAATAGCCTCTCGCCACCTTTTCTACAAACTACTTCCCAACTTTGACCTTGCACTTGAAGACTAAAGGCAGTAATGCTCAACTAAGAGCTTACTCTTCTGATGAACATCAAAGCCACTAGTGGGTGAGGCTCCTAGAGGAGAAGAGTATTTTCAAACCTCCTCCTCACTGTGCAGGTTCTTATCTAGGTTCTCACTGTTGGCTATATATTTGTTGAGTTTACAGGTATCTGCATCTTTCTTTAATAAAAAGAAATTTGCTGCCCTTTCAAATTTGCTGCCCTTTCAAATTTGCTGCCTTGTTGTTGTTTTTTTGCTATGGCTATCGGTATCACAGGTACTTTGGAGAGAAGGGACACTTTAATTTCTCACCATGAGAGGGAGAGTGACTGCTTTTCAAAATAAATTTATGCTATGGGAAGGCATTTTGGAAATAGCTGTTTAGAAATGTTTTCATTGTGATGTTAATATATTGCCAAGAAATGTGGTACATTTGTGATATATCAAAACTCTCAAAAAAACCTTTAAAAACTTGGGAAAATTGTCTGTTAAAGTCTTTTAAGGGAGGAGTATCAACGAGTTTTGAATCTGTTTGTTAAATTTGTAAAAATGTGACACCTGATGGATTTTGCAAGGACAGGTGACTGAAAGTTACCATCTGAATTTCACCAAAATACTTTGTACAATTGATAGACAGATTGAAAACTAAGTATCAAGATTTAGCTAGTAGAGCTAAGAGTGCTCTAGTGTTTCTCCAGTGTATCCCTTTCACCTCAGCCGGCCATTAGAACAAAATGCTAGAATCAACTGGGCTTGGAAGCACTTCTTAAAAGTGCTGTAGCTCAAAGTAACTGAGTTTTCAAAATTAATGAAGCATATTTAATATATTGCTTTTATTACAAATATTAACAATTTTAGTGAGCAGGAAGTTTTGTACTATAAGTGATTAAACTAATAGGTTTTATTTCTTCTTTCCCTCATCTTTTTGTTTTTAATAGACACAATTTATTTATACAGTAATACATATAATTTTAAAAGAATATTGAGGGTATTTACTCAAAGCTATTACTCAAATTTTTGCAAGCTTATCATTAAAAGCTTTGAGTCAAAGTCCTCTCTCTCTCTCTCTCTCTCTCTCTCTCTCTCTCTCTCTCTCTCTCTCTCTATATATATATATATATATATATATATATATATATATATATATATATGGAAATTTGAGGTCTTGCTTTCCTCATAAGCTTTAATCTAAAACTGTCTCTTCCCCATGAGATGCTCCTGTAATTCATTAAGTGGAAAATAAAATTGCTACTAGAGTAAAAATAAGTGCTCAAACTCCAAAAAGTAATGAGTAGTGTGTATGTGTGTGTGTGTGTGTGTGAGAGAGAGAGATTTCTTTTGAAATGTGTGTGTTAAACTTTCTTTAAACAAGCCGCTTGAAAACCTGGAAGTTCCAGAAATCACGTGGTCAGTCCTTTGCTTCCAGAGAGGTAAATAAATGTTTTAAGTCACTTAAACATAGGCCACGTGCTGTCTCAGTCTTTCATCCTCTAGACAACTTGGTGCTGTGGTCCACAAACCAGCCCAAGGCAGTTTGGGTCTTTCTGGTAAACAGAGGTTGGTGAGGGCTACCGTCTTCCAGGCAAGCAAGTCTCAGGTCACCTGGCCAAGGGGCTCCGAATACATTTCTCACACTCCCACACAAGGTTCACCTAAGGCACGGGCGTCAGCAGGAGTTAGCTGACCATGGGTTGGAGTCAAGTAATCATGAATTTTCCTGGCATCAGCAGCAGGACCCAGGAATGTGCCTAGGGAGCAATTGCAGGCTACTTGTTTGCCAGGCTTGTTTGTCCTTTTGATATAAATGCAGGACCTGCCTCTGGAATATCCCTCATCCATCCACATAGATGGAGCACCCTGCTCTCATCTTTCTTCACTCGTTTCTCCTATCTGTTATGCCAATCGAAGTCATTAAATTCACCTCGGGAGATCCAGTCCCAACACTCCTGCTAAGTAGCAAAACCTCTGTTTGCAATGAAAATGCCTGAAGCACATGTTCAGTTGTCGCTGCCACTGGAGTGTGACCCTCCCAGGACTGTGTTTGTGTCTGGGCTTCTTAACCTCCCCAGCTCCCAGGATATGAATCCTGACGCACTTACATCTTACTGGCTATATTGAAGTATTTTAAAAGTACGTTATAGACAATCTAACAGTGTTATATTAATAGCCTTTTATTAGAACTTTTGAGTTCCCTAAAAATAGGAGATGTGGCTATAAAAATACAGGATTTTATATATATATATATATATACATACATATATATATATATATATATATATATATATGTTATATATAATATATGTGCGTGTGTGTGTGTGTGTGTGTGTGTGTGTGTGTGTGTATGTGTCCACAGACATTGCACCAAATGGACTCACTAGAAAAGGGACCTACTGATGGTGGATGTGATTTTTGGAACAGTGCAAAAGTCAGCCTTACAAGGTAGACTGATTATGCTCAATAATACCATTTTTTGAAAGGGGTTAAAAATAAAACGTAAATAAAAAAAATATACTAGATTTCATGTTGGACTCATACAGATTTTTTTTCTTTTTTTGGTTATGAAATTTGATCTGTATTGAAAGAGGGAAAGGAAAAAGGGGAAGCAGTGTTTGATGGACATTGACCACAAAGGAATGTCAGACTTTTATCTGAGGTTCTTTGGGTGGCTCTCCCAACCCGGCCCCTCACCACCACCACTAGCCTCCTCCCCTCCCCCCCAAAAAAAAGGATTGAGTCGAGGCAATGCAATAGAGTGTGAAAGGACACATTCTGACAGGGTGAGGTTCCAGGATCTGGTTAGCCTCAGCCTTTCACTCACTGTGGACCCTTAGAAATCACTTGTATCCCCTGGGCCCCAGGTTCCTTGTGACTTAAAGACGAGAGTGAGATTTGGGACTAGATGGAGTTTTTCCTTATGGGTTGGTAATATGCTCCTTTCTCTAAAATATTTTCTCTGTCAGATAAGTTTCAGGAACGCTAAATACCATGTCCCTATCTTTAAATATCCACAGTGAGCATTCCTGTCTTAAAGGCTAAGAAATAAGAGGCCCATGAGTATAGAATCTTGTGTTTCTTTGTGACCCCATTTCTCTTAATATTGGATCAGAGACGCCACTCCACCCCCATGACTTAGTAACTGCTCCCATAGCTGGTGTTTGTAGCAGGACTAGATGCTCTCCAAAGTTCCTTTCAGCTCTACAATGGATGCATTGTTCCAAAAATAGATTTTAACTATATTGACCACGCCTATAATTTCCCCCAGAAGACTCAGCAAATATCCATTGTATGAATTCCTTGATATCAGGGAGATGCAGTATGTGTCGTATGATTGGGTTTTTCCTTGAGAACCTAGGATTCCATTTTGTATAACAGGTTTTTGGTGTGGAGTTAAACTGAGTGTGTACAGGTATTTGTTAGTAAACTTGAAATACAGTTTCTCATTTTGGGAGGTCTCAAAAAGTTACATCTGGTCATGAATTAAAGACTTGAACCAAGTCCAAACAAGAAAAAATATAAACAATAATAATGAATAAATTGCTAATGTTCATTAGGGCTCATTATGTGTCAAATACAGTATAAGCACGTTACAGGTTGGCTCACTTATTCTTTATAAAAACTAAGGTATATATGATCCTTATCCCAATTAAATCACTTCAAATGAATTAATTTTTTTGTTTGTTTTTTTAACCAGTGAAGAAGCTAAAGCTTGGAGAGAGTTTAAGGGCTTACTGAAGTCTGAGTTGGTGGGTAATGGTGCCCAGTTTTTGAGCTGAGCACTCTGGGGCCAGAGCTGAAATCATTGCTACCAAAGCCCACTTCCTCTTACATGTAAACATACTCAAGAGAAAATATTGAGCGACTAGTAATAAAAAAAAATGCAGAATGAAACCTCAGGGATGTACCATTTTACTGTTGCAACATTGACAAAAATAATTATACAGTATATGAATATGTAGTACATAATTAAGATAATTATATAGTAAATGTAGAGAAAATGGTACTCAAACATTACTGGTGACAGTATAAGTAAGAATACTCCATTTGGAAGGCAATCAAAAGCCTAGAAATTTGTTTTGATCCAAGAATCCTACTCTTGGGAATTCCAAGGAAATGTTTTCAAAAGCCAAGAGAAAACAAAGCTATGAGAATATTCAGAAGTGTTTATAGCTCATGTTTATAACAATATAATTTGGAAATACTATTAGTATCCAACCACAATCCACAAACTAACTGTGTCAAAATAATGAAGACGCCTTGATATCCATTAAATGGAAAAAGCAGGATAGCAAACCGAATCCCAGCTACTGCTACATCTGAGCCCAAATGCAAGTCAGTAGTGTCCCTGGACAGGCATCAGAAGGGAACACAAAAATTATGTATACCTGTACTGGGCCTGTAAATGGCTTTTTGTTTGTTTGGAAATTATCTTTAATGCTTTGTACACATATTTAACTGAAGCTTATTATGTTGGAGGATTGGGGCCATTTTATGTCAATTGGCAATTAAAAGAATTCCTGAAGTAAATAAAAATTCAAACATTACAAAATGTTTGAATAAGTACCCGCCACCTCCCACAAATAAAAAGATGATCATTAGGGCTGCCGGTAGTTGGTTAGAGAAAGGTGCTCTTAACAACAAGGTTGCCGGTTTGATCCCCGTATGGGCCACTGTGAGCTGTGCCCTCCACAACTAGGTTGAAACAACTACTTGACTTGGAGCTGATGGGTCCTGGAAAAACATTAAAAAAAAAAAAAAAAAAAAAAAAAAAAAATAGATGGTCACTAAATAGTTTGGGTGTGTGCTTCTCAAATTTTTCCACGGCACATTTACAGTTTATTTGGAGGCTTGTTTTGGTTTATTCTGTACAAACTGAAGTGCAGCTCAATACCTCAGGAATATTTGGAAGGTTATGAGGCTCCTTGAAAGATTAGGAGGTCGGGTGAGGTATAATTCAAAGGTGTTAATAACTGGATCCAGTGTTATTCTTGGCCAGAAAGTGAGACTGCCCTGTATCCTGTATCCCCCGGGGAGTCAGCTTTGGGTTGAGCCACTCCACCTCTTTTCTGGAGTAAATGACCATTTTCAAAACACCTAAAGCCTCAGTTTCCTTACTGCTAAGTGAGAATAAAAATAGCTACTTATAAGGTTGTTGTGCGAATGAAAGAGAAAAATGTATGTAAAATGCTTGGCAAAATACTTGCTAACTACTAACATTAACAATTTCCTTAATTCTGAGATAACTTTGGTTGTAAAAGCACCATCAATTTAATATCAGTTTTTAAGGAAATAGAAGAAATACCATAATAGTAATGAAATGAACACATATTGTATCAGTGCATCAAATGCCTATCAATTAAAAAAAAAAGTCAATGTAAGAAAACAACTTGTCAGATGTGGGAGAGGAAGAAACTTTCTTCTACCCCTCTAGGTTCTTCAGGCTGGTCTAATATTCAAATAGACATGAGAGAGATTAACAAGAGAAAATGACCAAATTTAATTACATACATATGTGTGGGAAACCCACATACACAAGAGGTTCAGAGACAGAAATGGAAAAGGAGATAAATATATATGGCATTCTGAGCTAAGGATGAGGTAAGGAGCCTTGGGGCTTCAGAGGAGGAAGATCATTCACAGGATGAGCCGATATTCAGTAACAAACTTACCCTGTCCTATAGATCGCATTAGAAAGTTATCTCTGCAGTGGCCGGATGGCTCAGTTGGTTAGAGCGTGAGCTCTCAACAAGGTTGCTGGTTCAATTCCCACATGGGATGGTGGGCTGCACCCCTGCAACTAAAGATTGAAAACAGCAACTGGACTTGGAGCTGAGCTGCACCCTCCACAACTAGTTTGAAGGACAACAACTTGGAGCTGATGGGCCGTGGAGAAGCACACTGTTCCCCATTATTCCCCAATAAAGTTTCAAAAAAAGTTATCTCTGGTGACAAGTCTTATAAGCAAGGCCCCTAATATAAATTTTTTTTGAGGAGAGGTAAAAATTTTTCAAGAGCCTGTGGGGTCTCGATTGCCTTCAGCTCAAAATAATTCACACACCAAAGTGGCATCTGTTGTGGAGGCCTGTTTTGAACCTGGAGGCCCTTCACAGACTTGTGGACATACAGTCTGATTAGCATTTTGTCTTGCCTCAGGACTTCCCTCTCATCCTCCATTCTCCTGACACTCAGCCCAGTTAGCGCTCAGCCTCCCCTGTCCCTGTCCATCACCCCTCTGCTGAGGACGAGCAAAGTGCTTCATCACTCAGGAGCTGGGGATCCCCTAACCGAACCCAACTGCTCTTGTGCACAAGTGAGGAGACCAGTGTGCAGAAAGGTTAAGACAGGTAAGGTCAATCATGAAGACAGGAAGAGAGCCACACAGTATGAGGCCAATCGTTTGGGTTTCTTTATAGATACCCTGTAAGAACCAACACAGATTCCTTTGAATTCATGGTACACCCTGACAGTATACTTTAGAGTATTTAGGTACTGTACTTCAGTTTACTTATCTGAAAAAGACTAAGAGCTGGCAGGCACATTTAGCAAAAAGCATCCAAGATAACTGCCCTACCTTTTTGGGGAGGATGCTAGTGGATGTTGAAATAGTTCTTTTGTGGGGGTGGGGGATCGTTACCCATTGAATAAGCCTGTGTGGGGCCCAGGAAGTGTGAGTGGAGGAGGTGGGTAAGAAGCCTAAGACTAGACCCCCGTGACTAGGAGCTCACCAAGCACATGTATGGCTCTGTTCGCAGAAATAGTGAGATGGTGGTGATAACTCATGATCATTGAACAACTGCTATGTACCAATCACCCTGCTAGGGGCTTTATAAGTTTTTTAATCAACACCAACCAAATCAAGATAATTCTGAGCTCCACTTTTCAGATGAGGAAACTAAGGCCCAGAGAGGTTAGGCAGCCTGCTGAAGCCACACTTTAGGATCTGGCGTAGTTAGGATTTATACAGTCTATCCTTAAACAACATGGGTTTGAACTGCGTGGGTTCACTTATATGGGGATGTTTTCAATAAATACATACAGTACTGTTAATGTATTTTCTCTTAGGCTTTTGATAACATTTTCTCTAAGCTTCCTTTATTATAAGAATACAGTATATAAAAGATATAACATACAAAATATGTGTTGACTGTATGTTATTGGTAAGGCTTCCAGTCAACAGTAGACTTTAAGTTTTGGGGAAGTCAAAAGTTATATGCGGATGTTCAACTGTGTGGGGGTCAGTACCCCTAATCCCTGTGTTGTTCACGGGTCAACTGTACTCAATTCTGTTTGACCTCACATTTTTGGTTTGCTCAGAGGCTTCCAGTAGTAAATGAGGTTGGATTTTAAAGACGGGGCAATCACTGTGGTTCAGGAAAGGGACCATGTCTAAGGTTGAGCTGGATTTTAACAAGTTGAAGGAAGTCAGGCAAAAAGAACATTTCTCTTTCTTGGTAATGGCTAGCCTTATATTATGTCGTATGAAATGATAATATTTCCTCTGACAATCACTTTTAGCAAGCCCATAATCTAGACATATGGTATGACCTGGAATTTCAGAACTTTCTATAAAAATGAGGGAATCTAGTATTTTGGAATTAGAATTTCTGGGACCCAGGAAGCATTTAGGAGGCTAGAGCATTTAACATTGGCATTGTTCAGCACACCCAGGATGTATGGGCTATGTGATAAGCCCGTGGGACTGAACCAGGACTGCTGTTAAGATGTCTCTGCTTACAAAAAATTTTAAGAAATTACTATGAGCAACTGTATGCCAACAAATTTGACAACCTGGAAGAAATGGACAATTTCCTAGATGCATACAACCTTCCAAGGCTAACTCAAGAAGAGACAGAAAACCTGAATAGACTGATTACCACCAAGGAAATTGAATCAGTAATCAACAATCTCCCAACAAACAAAAGCCCTGGACCAGATGGCTTTACAGGTGAATTTTACAGAACGTTCAAAAAAGAATTGTCACCTAGTCTCCTCAAACTCTTCCAAAAAATCCAGAGGGAGGGAAGACTCCCAAACACTTTTTACGAAGCCACTATCACCCTGATCCCAAAATCAGACAAAGACACCACAAAAAAAGAAAACTACAGGCCGATATTGCTAATGAACATAGATGCAAAAATCCTCAACAAAATACTAGCGAACAGAATTCAGCAATACATTAAAAAGATCATACACCATGATCAAGTGGGATTCATTCCTGGTATGCAAGGGTGGTTCAACATCCGCAAATCAATTAATGTGATACACCACATTAACAAAATGAAAAATAAAAATCATATGATCATATCAATTGACGCAGAAAAAGCATTTGATAAAATTCAGCAGCCATTCATGATAAAAACCCTTAAGAAAGTGGGAATAGAGGGATCATATCTCAACATAATATAGGCCATATATGATAGACCCACAGCTAACATCATACTGAATGGGGAAAAGCTAAAACCATTCCCCTTAAAATCAGGAACAAGGCAAGGTTGCCCACTTTCTCCACTTCTATTCAACATAGTGCTGGAAGTTCTAGCCACAGCAATCAGACAAGAAAAAGAAATAAAAGGCATCCAAATCGGTAAGGAGGAAGTAAAACTGTCATTATATGCAGATGATATGATACTATATTTAAAGAACCCTAAAGACTCCACCAAGAAACTATTAGAGCTGATAGATGAATTTAGTAAAGTAGAAGGATACAAAATTAATATTCAGAAATCAGTTGCATTTTTATATACCAATAATAAAACATCAGAAGGAGAAATTAAAAAAGCAATTCCATTTACAATTGCTCCAAGACTATAAAATACCTGGGAATAAATTTAACCAAAGAAGTAAAAGATCTGTACTCAGAAAATTATAAGACACTGAAGAAAGAAATGAAAGAAGATACAAATAGATGGAAACACATACCATGTTCATGGATAGGAAGAATTAATATAGTTAAAATGTCCATACTGCCTAAGGCAATATACATATTCAACGCAATTCCTATCAAACTACCAACAACATTTTTCACAGAAATAGAACATATAATCCTAAAATTTATATGGGATAACAAAAGACCCCGGATAGCCTCAGCAATCTTGAGAAATAAGAACAAAGTGGGAGGTATAACAATACCTGACTTCAAATTATACTACAAGGCTACAGTAATCAAAACAGCATGGTACCGGCATAAAAACAGACCCATAGATCAATGGAACAGAATAGAGAGTCCAGAAGTAAATCCATGCCTATATGGCCATTTAATCTATGACAATGGAAGCAAGAATGTACGGTGGGGTAAAGACAGTCTATTCAATAAATGGTGCTGGGAAACTTGGACAGACACATGCAAAAAGATGAAGCTGGATCACCTCCTTACACCACATACAAAAATAAATTCAAAATGGCTTAAAGATTTAAATGTAAGATCTGAAACCATAAAATTCCTAGAAGAAAATATAGGAAGAAACTTCACAGACATTACCCGGAGTAAGATTTTTACTGATATATCCCCTCGCGCGAGGGAAGTAAGAGAAAAAATAAACATGTGGGATTACATCAAACTAAAAAGCTTTTTCACAGCAAAGGAAACCATCAATAAAACAAAAAGGGATCCTACTGAATGGGAAAAGATATTTGTCAATGATATATCTGATAAGGGGTTAATATCACAAATTTATAAAATACTCAACTCCAAAAAAACAAACAACCCAATTAAAAAATGGGCAGAGGACATAAAGAGACATTTTTGTAAAAAGGACATACAGATGGCAAACAGAAATATGAAGAAATGTTCAACCTCACTAACCATCAGAGAAATGCAAATAAAAACCACAATGAGATACCACCTCACCCCAGTCAAGATGGCTATCATCAATAAATCAACAAACAACAAGTGCTGGCGTGGATGTGGAGAAAAGGGAACGCTGGTGCACTGTTGGTGGGAATGCAGATTGGTGCAGCCACTATGGAAAACAGTTTGGAGGTATCTCAAAAATCTGAAAATGGAACTACCTTATGATCCAGCAATCCCACTCCTAGGTATCTATCCGGAGAAATCCAAAACTCCAATTCAAAAATCTTTATGCACGCCTATGTTTATTGCAGCACTATACACAATAGCCAAGTCCTGGAAACAACCGAAATGCCCATCAGTAGATGACTGGATTAAGAAACTGTGGTACATTTATACAATGGAGTATTACGCAGCCATAAAGAAGAAAGAAATATTACCATTTGCAACAACATGGATGGACCTAGAGAACATTATGTTAAGTGAAATAAGTCAGAAAGAGAAAGACAAATACCATATGATCTCACTTATATGCGGAATCTAAAGAAAAGAATAAGTGAATGAACTAATCAGAGACAGCTTTGGAAACATGGAGGAAAAACAGAGGGTTGCTAGAGGGGCGGGGGGTGGGGATAAGGGGAAGGTGAGAGGTTTTGAAAAATAGTCGGTAACCACAAGATGGTCATGGGGGTTTGGAAATTAATTTGGGGATTGTACAGAGGGATAGTGGATGGGGGGAGGGGGGTTCACACAGTGTGAGGGATATAAATGATAAACGTCTAAGTTTTGCTTTGTCTTGTGCACCTGAAACTAATAAAATAAAATAAAAATGTCTCTGCTAAAGATTTGTTCTTGACTTTTGGCCTTGCCAACCATGTAACTTCTGAGCCCTAGTGTCCTCATCTTTAAACCTGAGTGGACAAAATGAAGTTTAAAGTACTTTTCACATGTAAAATTTTGTTTCCATAAAACTATGATGCTCCATTCTGTGTTATAAACTACTTAGTATTGGATAAAAATTTTGTAAAGGAAAGGAAAAAAAAGTTTATTACTCTTCAGTCTGGAATTTTGAAGTGAACAATGGGAACTTTTTATACTTAATTTTGGCCTGCAGTGATAATGAGTTTGAAGATTCCTTAAAAACAAAACAAAACAGCTATCTGTGTGTGTGTACTTAAATAAATATAGGTATTCCTGTTCAAGTCTGTCAAGGTCAGCATCTGCAAATGAACTCCATTGCCTTAGAGGACAGGATTTTTCTCATTCCAAAGTTGGTTTAGCCATTACTCATACTTTAAAGTAAAAGAATAAAACAGGATAGAGCCATGCAGGCAACAGGAAACACCCTGGTCTTTGAGAGGGATGCAGTCATGTGACCATTGTTCTTTATTCCCAAATTTTTCATGACGCTAAACTCGCAAAGATCCTTTTTATTGGGGGGGGGGCATTTCAGACAACCTGGGGTCACACCTCTCCATACGCTCCTAATTATTTTAATGTCCATCTTCTCTTAAAAAGCTTCTAAGTAACACTGTCTAACTGTATTCACCAACTCCGGAGGTGTCTAGTGAAGTAAGCCAGCTACATCTTTTTTCAAATCAGAACAAAGGTTAAAAAAATAATAGCCCTCGAGGTTAAAACTGTGTCATTATTCCCAATGTTGTGTCACTCTGCATTCCAGAACTTTTTATCCTGGAATCTCTGTACTCATTAAACAATAACCTTCCCCTCTCTGCCCCCAGACGCTGGTGACTGATATTCTACTTTCTGTTTCTATGAATTTGATTACTCTAGGTACCTCATATCAGTGGAATCATACAGTGTTTGTGTTTTTGTGACTGGTTTATTTCACTTGGCATAATGCTTTCAGTTTATCTGTGTTATAGCATGTATCAGAATTTCATTCCTTTTTAAGGCTAAATAATCCATTGCATATGTATATCACTTAATTCTGATATTTCAGTACAATCTTGGGCATTCTTTTGACTTTCAAGGGAGTGTATAAAACTGGTAGGGGTAAATTCATATATATATTTCTAGCACTACATTTTATTTTAAAGGGAAGGTGGCTGAAGGATATTGAAAAAGCACTAATACTAATAGTAGAGAGACAGTGGGACTTTTATCTTGTTGTGGAAAACACAAATATTAAGTTTTAAGGACACATGATCATAGAATCCTGTTTGAGCTGAGCTGCTCTAGCCCTGCATTTCTTCGTTTCCATCTTTGCCTTAATACTGAGCTGGAGCCAGTGTCTTCAAGCCCTGCTTCTTCAGTCACAGGCCCCACTGGTGGTCAAAGGACACAGACAACTTGATGGAACAGAGAGATGGTCCTGGGAAAGGGAGGCCCTCAGCAAGTTCATTCTAATGCTTCGTGTCTGGCCCTGCTGATGACCTCATCCCATTTTCTTCTTTTCTTTTTTGAGTCTATTAATATATTATCTCTGGGTTCTTGGGAAAAGGACTAACCCAGACCAGTTATCCAGTTATTGGGTCTTCTTTCACCCTTTCAAGCAATCATTGGATATTTAAAAAAAGATCCAGATGAAGAATGAAGAACATGGGTCTTTAGGCTCAAACATTCAAAGTGGTGTGTGTGTGTGTGTGTGTGTGTGTGTGTGTGTGTGTGTGTGAAGGGTGGATAAGGAAAAGGCATTCAGAGGTCAAACAACAAATGAAGCCTAGTCTCTGTGGTCTCGTGTACTTACTGTTTGCCTTATATCTGCAAAGGAAATTTCTAAAACAGTGTCTTGGTTTTCCCCAGTTTCCTTTCTGGGGAAGGTCTGGGCATTTTCATTATTACTAAGCAAAGCTTATTTTATTAATGAGGGGCCATCCCAGGGGAGGACAGAGTTGACCCTAGAGCCAGGCCACAACCACTGCTGCTTCTGTGCAGAACTTTTCTACAGCCTATCAGGCGATTTTTCAGATGGGCTCTTTATTATGAGTGAGCATTTTAATCATTTGTTGTGTGTGTGTCCCATGCTTATCATCTCTCTTCTGATTTCTTTTTCTGAAATCTTGCCCTTGTTTCCACAGATGTGCTTAGAAATTTATTCATTGTGGTAGTTTGACATTTTGAGAAATAGACTTTGTGCCATAATACAATGGGGAAGGAGGTCTTTAGGGTGATGGAAACTGAGTGGCAAATATTATCTGTAATTATGTCTTACTCGCCTTCCCCTTTTTAAAACTGCTTTTCTTTGCACATCACAATTTCTTCGTTTCAGGCTTCCTTTGCTTCAGGCTTCCACTTCCTAAGCAAGTATAAAAGGAGAGGATTCATTTCTCTCCTGTTTCCTAGTATCCAGATCCTACCACTTTTAAAAGAATCTGGTCAGTTGTGACTGAAGAAGGCTTCTTAGATCCTTTCTTTTCCTCTGGATGGACTTTCAGCCTTCCACTCTGTGGTATAAAATGGGGAATATTTTGTATTTGATCTCTTCTGCCAAATCTGTAGGCAGAAGTAGTAGGTTTCAGTGTCTTTCTCAGGCTATAAGCTGCTTGTGTCTCTGGTTGTGTGTCAAGGGAAGAAAGTGTCAGGAACAGAAAAAAATAAATACGATGTCCAGTAATGAATGAAATGCGAGAGGTAATTATGTAAGTGACAATTTGTCCCAAAGTAGTATAATGAATAAATGAAAAAAACTTGTATAGAAGTTTTCATGCCATTTAATTCAGACATGCAGACTTTCCCCTTTTTTCTTTGTATATGATAACACAGATGAAATTTCGTTTTACTTAATTTCATCTAACTTAAAAAATTAGGTACAGAGTATTAAAGAAACATATAAAATTAACTTTAATATTATATTTAACCCAGTATATTCAAAATTTTGTAATACAGTATACAGCATAAACAGTATAAAAACAGTATTGAGGTATTAAAATGACACCTGTGTACCAATACATGTAAACAACATTAATATCTAACCCAGTGCAGCCATTAAAGTAACATGGACTCCTATCAAAAGAATAAAGTTGTGTTTACTATAAAGACCTTTACGCTGCTTCAATTTTTAAAATTTAATTTAAATTCATTAAAATAAAACTTAAAAAACCCATTTCCTGAGTCAGGCTACCTACATTTCAAGTGTGCAATAGCCACATATGACTGGTGGCTACCACACTGAATCGCATATCCCTAGAACAACCATTTACAAGTTTTTACAGATTTCTTTGAGTGTGTATGTCCATATTTCTAAATAACATGCTTATACGGTTCCTAGATTTTTCAGTTTTAGATTCTTCCTATTGACTTTCTACTATTAAAGAGGATTTAATTCTCTTTTATCTCCAAACCCCTTCCCCCATGTACTCACTTCCCAGTCTTTTTCCCATTCCCACAGTCATTGGTTCTGAAAATTTTGTTTTCAGCATCCTTTACAATCTTAAAGATTATTGAAGCTCATAAAGAGCTTTGGTTTATGTGGGATATATTGATCAGTATTTATCCTGTTAGAAGTCAAACAGAGAAGAAGTAAATGTTGTTTATGTGAAAACAACTATAAGTTTTTACATATTAACATAATATTTTTTTAATGAAAAACACTTTCATAGAAATTAGTGAGAAAGGTAGCAATGGTTTGTATTGCAAATCTCTTTAATGTTTGGCTTAACAGAAAACAGCTTACTAGAAAAGACTTGCTTCTGCACTCATTCTGTTGAGAAATCACAGATCATGTAACTCTGGAAAAGTACATTGTATACTTGTAAGAAAATGGGAGTGAAAAAGGTCAATGATGTCCTAATATTATGAACATAGTCTTGAGAGCCTCTGTATATTATCATAAGGTTTGTTAGACCACAACTCAATGTTTATATTTTTATGACCATGTAGAAGCTGAACTATAATAGGATACTATGGTTTCTTTTGTTGTACTTTTTTTGTTTTCTCTGGAGATGATGTCTTATTTTCATATTTTTTGCTTATTGTGTATATTTTACTAATTCAACTCTGACCTCTACCGTAGATATTAAAACCTCTTCCTTTACCACAGGGGTTCTGTCGATTTTGTCTTAAAGAAATATCTTCTATAGTCATTTGACTTGGTTCAGTTAAGACTGGTTTCTTCCTAAGACCCGTACATATCCTGGGATCTCTTTTCCTCATAATCCTGGGGATTTCTATTGCCTCTCTTTTACAATAATCTCTTGATTATTCGTTCTTGTCTTTTTCTTGATAGATAGAGTGTCAGCACAAACATGGGAGCTGGATTGTGTAGGTTTGAATATTAGCTCTTCCACTTACGAGCTATGTGACCTTGGTAGTTATTTAACCTTCTTATGCCTCCATTTCCTTATCTGGAGAAATAGTACCTTTTGTGTAGAGTTATCATGAATATTCTGTGAGTTAATTTATGTAAATCACTTATAAGAGTTCCTAGAGCTTACTGAGCATTCCAAAATGGTGTTGTTGTTGTTACTGCTTTTTACAGTTACTGGTGTACTTCATTTTTTGGAACCATGCTTCTTTCAGTTGTTTGCTGAGAAAAGATGCATGTGATTTCACATGTATGAGTCTTTATTTTATATCACATTTGACCAGTAGCCTGGCAGGTAATTTAGAATTTTAGTTTGAAATAGTTTAGCCTTGAAATTTTAAACTCAATTTTGAATTCTTTGGCATTCAAAAGAGAAAGGGGATAAATGATAAACTTTATTCTATTTTATTGAACTATTTTATTCTAGCTTCCAGTGTTGCTCTTAAGAAGTCCAATGCCTTTTCAAATTCTTGATTCTTTGAATTTATTAACATTACCTCTTGAATGCTTGTAGGTTCTTCTTTTTCTCTGTGTTCTGAAACATCATGAGGTATCTCATTGGTTAGGGCTGTTTTTAATCTATTGTGATAGACACCGATAAGGATCTTTCAATCTGGTAAAACCTGTGTTCTTCATTTCCATCAAGTCTTTCTTTGAATTTCTCCCCTTCACTTTCTTCTTTCTCTGTAGAACCCCTTGTTATTTGCATATTGGGTCTCCTGTATTAATCCTCTAATTTTCCAATTTTCCATTATTTGCCTTGTTGCTCTCCTTTCTTGGAGCTTTTAACAACTTTAATTTCTAATTTTTCAATTGAGTTTTCTCATTTTAGTTATCATATTTTTGATCTTTAGAAGCTCATTTTTGTTCTTTATTCCTTTTTCATAGCCTATTCGTGTTTCGTGGCTGTAATAGTTTCTCTTACGTCTCTGCAGATAATATTAGGGTTCTGTTGTTGAAATTTTCATCTCTTTACATGACCTTAATTTCTCCATTTGATAGAAAATCTAATGGGTACAAATCTTCCCATTGTAGTATAAATGCACCTTCACAATATTTTGTAAAGATTTTGCTTCTCTTCCCATCCAGAGGTAGAACCTTAGTTCCTTTTGAATCATGGCAGGCCTGGTGACTTTCTCTAATAGAATGTGACAGAAGTGATGTGCATTTTTTAGAGCTTAGGCCTTCTAAGGCTTTGGAGCTGCTGCATTTGTTCTCTTGGAACTCTGCCCAAGGCTGTCATGTAAAGAAGCAAGTCTAGCCTATTGGACGATGAGAGACACCCAGCTGTCATCTAGTACCATGTGCAGACATGAGCAAGCCATACTGAACCTTTCAACTGACAGTCTTCCATGTAAATGCAGCTGCCTAGCTGAGCCTAGGGAAAACCAGAAGTACTCCCCAATCAACGCTTAAAGTAGTGAGAAATCCATGTTGTTTTAAGTCACTAAGGATTGTGGTTGGTTATACAGAAATCGTTAACTGATACCCTAGTTTTTTATTTTCTGTTTGTTTTCATCTCTTTTGGGTCATGAGCTTTTCTTGGATATCAGGTAGTTCTCTGTTCTCTGAGGCATAAACCTGGAAGGTATACGCCTCCTACCAATATTCTGAAATAAGGAAGTTTGATTCAATTACCTTGTTTTCAGCCCAGTACTGCTACTCTCAACTGTGACTTGCGCTTTCCAGGCCATATACCCTCTGTTTTACATTTTCCAGAGTCTTCTACTGGGGCTAAGAAGGGTATACACTGGGTTATGATGAATACGGGGAGGGACCTGGTCATTTTAATTGCCTCTTAAATAGATTTTTCAAGCTGTCATTAATTGTTAACTTCATTTCACCACTGCTTCCAGAGGAATTGTGCTGCCAATTTCAGAGCCTTTGGAGAAAGGGTGGTGATTGCTGTTAAGGGGGAGGGGGTGGAAGCTGTACTTTGGGTTTGTAATTTTGTGCTATAAATTGGATTGTCTCAGCTGTCCCCACTGCTTGCTTTAAGATTTAGCTTTCTGAGATTGCCAAGGCAGTTCCCATTCACCCCTTCCACCTTTCAAATTTTTGATGCCATTTCTTCAATTATATTATTTGTGTTTCAGGGGCTTGGGCTTAAAAAAAAAAATCACTTATCATTTCATCTTTAAACAGATCATACTTTTAGATGTACTCTCTAAATAAGCTAGTCCTTGTTGTAAATATAGAGAACCGGAAACAGAAGTCTTCTCTAACATATAAAAGGGAGAGAGGATAGATGTTAAATGTTTAGCAGAGGAACATAGAAAGGGATTTTATCATTCAACAAACATAATTGAGTCATTATCTGTGCCACATTCAGTTCCTGGCTCTGGGATGTGGGGGTCTGGAGAAGGAAGATGTGATTTGGGCCCTCCTCTCCCTTCATCACATCATTTGGTTTAGTTATAATATCTTACGTCATGTAGGAAGTCCCCTTTTCGAAGGGGCACAGGAAACATGGTCTACAGCTGATTATAGAAGGTCCCCTATGGCCTATGTTTCCTTGGCTGGAGCTCAAGAAAACTCTGGGATGAGTTCTGGGAGATAACAGCCTACACTGTAGAGTCTGGTGCTTTTATTCATGATGCTAAGTTATGGGGACCCCAAGAACTTTTCCTGGCCAGTCTGGAGGGGCAGGCATGGTTGGGGTCTCAGGAGTTTATTTCAATGTGAGACCGCAGAAATGCTACATAGCTTACTGCAGTAAGTCACAGGCAGCAGCCAGGCTGCAGAGACCACCCTCCTGGTAGGGCAAGCCTGTGGGTGGGAGCAGAGACTAGGTACCCCCAGATCAGGTGAGGCCATGGAGACGCAGATGGTGGAAAGAATTCCACCCTGAATGAGAAGTGATTGCCTTGCATTTTAGCTGCTTCCTGCTCCTTCCCTTGGCCTGCTTTGGGTTGGCATTTGGGCACCCTTGCTTGAGTCACGATTTTCTGAGATAGTTGATGGCTTTGGCTTCAATCACAATAGTGGGTATTTCAATCCACTCATGGCAGCCTTTGGGCCACAGAAAAATAGTCCTTGGAGAGTCAGTGAAATTGAGCCCTGGAGGAGTATTTAGTGGGATGAGAGGCAACTGACCTAATGTAGACCATGCTTCCTACTATAGAAGGGCAATAGCTGATGGATCCCGATTCATCCATCAAGCTATTTGTTTATGCATACCTGTGCAGACACACAGATGTGTACATATACTTGTGTGTGCATATGTACTTTTTTAAGAAAGAGTTTTGCCACTACTTCTAAAAATGGTAAAAGGCAATAGGTAGAATTATTCTTATCTCTAATATTTTTGTTTGGACTTAAACCAGAATAACTTTGGTGGAAATTGTTGCGAAGAAAAGAGTTTACTTTTTTGAATTCTCCTTTCTTTTAAGTTGACAGTATATCTGTCAGCTTTAAGCTTAACAAATAAGGTTAACAAAGCTAACCCATGCAGAGCCCTTCTTATCTTGCTTTTTGTCTAGGAGTCTCAGATGTAATTAGAGGCTGAACAGGACAATCCTGATTATTCTTAGAGGTATGCACGTATGTATGTGTATAGTCACGTAAATATGTTAGACCCTTTACTTCAAGTTCTGAATATGTTATGTCATACTAATTTATAATAAAATACATATTATTCCCCTCTGCCTCCCTTTTCCTCCTTTGCCTTTCTTTTTATTATTAAAAAAGGAATTAAGGAAAATATAACCCAAGCCACATGTAGCTCATTTCTTCAAACTTTTTTTTTTCATTTTCTTCTTTATATAGTGATACTTCCTAAATTAACTTAAACTAGTAAGTGTGTGATTGGGATGAATATCATCTCTTAGAATTGGTTCACTTTAAAATACGGAGGCATGTGCTAGTCATATCCAGTAGATTTTAATTTTGAAATACCACTACACTTATCTTTTACATTGTAAAGGCTTGTAATGTCTCTTACTTATTCCAAGCTGAAATCTAGATTTCATAATCAGTGGTTTTTGGATTTCTTTACATGTACCTCCTCATCTATTTAGCACTGAAACCAATCTTGCACTGAATTGTACCCTTTTCCTCCACTTTACATTTTCTGTCTGATCCTTACCATTTTGAGCTGTTGAAGATGAGACGTAGGGGACTAAAATTAGAAAGAGGCCTTTGGCGTGGAGCAGCAATGTAATTCAAAAGCCACAATGGTCAGTTATGTGATGCTGGGGAAAGTGTACAACCTCTTTCTTTCCACATCCATCTTTCCCATTGCTCTGTGCCCCTGATGTAGTTTATTGAATCTTGATTGGAAGAATAGTGTTTACATTATTAAGACTGATGTTCTTCAGAGCTAAGCCCCGCAGTATACTCTGATTGCTTTTTTTTTCTTCATTGCATGACTCATTTCTTTGGAGTCAATAATTATCTCTCCAACCCCCTTCATTTGCTTTGTTTTCAATGTAGTTATTATAAATTCCCCCCAGACTCTGCCAGTTGTTAAATCGGGTTTCCATATGTTTATTCCCATCAGTTATTCTATCAGTCTCATATTCTTGGAGACATCTCTCCCAGGACCTTCTGATCTGCCCCAGCCTGCTATGGTTGTCTGCTGGCCTGTTATACAGCCTAGGATGTTCCTTTACTATTGTCCTGGGATTTCCTTTTCTTCCTACTTATGTTAGATACCCTTTTTGATTCTAAGGTTTTCCTCTCTCTTGGCTTATGCTTTAGTTTTGATGAAGCTCATCCTCTAGAGTGTCCTGAGAAAGGGTGCATAAAGGTAAATATTTTGAGATTTCACCTGTCTTAAAGTGTAAAATGTTTTTATTTTACCCTGATTTATTTAGTAGTTCATCTGGTTCTAAGAATTCTTTTCTGAAATTCAGTTTCCTTCAGCACTTTGAAGGCACTGCCCAACAATCATCTGGCTTTTGTGGTTGGTTTTTATGAAACGTGAAGGCATTTTCTTCTTCCGCATACGTTTTATGTGGCTTATTTTTCCCCCTCTCTGGAATCCTTCTTTTTTCCAATGTTCGGACATTTCATGATTAATGAATGTGTCTTGCTGTGGGTCTGTTTTCATTCATTGTGCTAGTATTCCAAGGGACTGTTCAAGCTGAAAACCATTCCTTCATTTTGAGAAAGAGTCTTGAATTATTTAATTAATGACTTCCTTTCATTTTTTAATTTTCTTTTTCTGGAGGTCCTATTATCAGATGGTGGGTCTTCTAGTCTGGTTCTCTAAGATTTCTATATTTTTTTCTCTAATTTTTTCACCAGTTAGTTTGCCTATTTGCTTCACTCCCTGAAAGTTTTTCTCAACTTGATGCTTCTATTGAGGTTTTCAATTTTTGCTATCATGGCATTCATTTTTAAGAGCTTTTTTATTTGCTAAGTATTCTGTTTTATGTGGTTTCCTGTTTGTTCTAGTCATTGCTATAAGGCAAACCGTCCCATATGTAGTGACATAAAGTTTTCTATTTTATTTTTAGCACATATTCTATGGGTCAGAAATTTCGTAAGATTGAGTGACTAGGGGCTAGATTCCTCTGGTGCCTTTTCACTTACATATCAGGCCCTTGGGCTGGGATGAATTGAAGAGTGGGTTCAACTCTTGACTTGGGTACCAATGCATAGTCTCTCCATGTGGCTTCTTACAACATGGAAGCTGATTCTTTACAACATGGATGCTTGTTTTTAAATGGAGTTTCTGAAGAGCACATTTTCAAGATAACCAGGTGGCAGCTGCATGGTTTTTACTTGATGTGGCCTTGGTGGCCACGTAGTGTCACTTCTGCCAGACTCTACTGTTGTCCAAATTCAAGGGGAAGGGAATTTTGCCTAGTTCTTGATTGGAGGTGGCAAGTTTACATTGCAGAAGAGTAGGTGGGATGGGAGTATTGTTTTTTCCATTTTCAGACAACATAATCTGCCTCACTTATTGATTGACTGGACGGAATATCTTTTCTTAACTCTCTGAGGATATTATTAGTTATCTTCACCCTGTGTACGATCTATTTGTTTCCTCTGAACATTTGGGAGAACTCCCAATGTAAGCAGCATGTTTAAGTCTTGGCCTGAGTGGATTCCCTAGTAAATAAACTCTCGTGTTGGCTTGGCTGTCTAAGTTCTGGGAGTTGATACCTGGAAATAGGGAATGAGATCTTAATATTCATTGTCCTTGGGTTCACATAGCCCCATCATTTCCTGGTTAGGAACCCTGCTTTCCAATATGCCTGGTGTGCCCCAGCCTAGAGCGCATCTGCAGACTAAATTTTGGGTCTCTGCCAGGTTTTGCAGTGGAGATCCTACTGTTTTGTAAATATATATATATTCAAGGGGAAGGGAATATTTATTTATTTATTTATTTATTTATTTATTTATTTATTTTTATTATTATTATTTTTTAACACTCTCATCCCTTACTGGTATCTGTGCCACCATTTCCCTGAAACTTTTGGAGATCCTGTAGCATAAATAGAGCTGGTTCTTTCTTCCCCTACTGTCAGCCTGGGATTTTGGGGTCTACTTAACCGGTTACCTTTCCTCCATGTGCTTTTCAAATTTTACTTGCTGCCTCCTCTCTCACTCTGCCTGATGTCATTTTGTCTGTCCTCCCCCTCCACTAAGTACTCAACTGCAGCCTGATCTTGACCAGTTGAAGTTGTTCATTTTATGTTGGAACACTTCTAGTGCCCTCAGGTGCATTTGATACTTTCTTCTCATCCCCTTCCTTAATTATCTCTCCTTATTAGTAGCGTTATAAAAAAGCATCGTTTACCTTTGGTTTTTATAGAACTTAGTATTCTTGTGCTTCTTGGTTTTAATTTCAAAAAGACTTGTATTAAGAGCCATTGATTTTAGGTACTGGCTTTCCTTTTTTTCTTTATATGGTAGAATTATTTTCTTCCACCATATCTTCTTAGGTTGTGTTTTTCTACTTAAAAATGTTCATGGTGGAATCCACAGGGAATTCTCGTTTAGGAAAGGCATCAGTGAGGGACCTTTTCCAGGACACTTGCTAAGACTGTTGCCAAGTCCTGTAGTAGAGTCTGGGTGAAGAAGACTTAGTGTAGGGGAATTACATTTTTCTTACTCTCTCAGAATTCATGAGCTTTTGTTATTTAGAGTGGTTCTTACTGTTCAGTCGTTGGCCTCAATGACTATTCCCACTCCACATTCTTCAAGTGTTCTATGTTCTGTTTGAAATCTGAATGTGAAGGAATATGGAGCCCAGCAATATTAACCTCTGCCATGTTTTGTTATTCATTTTTTAATATTTTGAATATTATTTGTGTGTGTGCTTAAACTAAGTAATGTTTGATAACTGAAGTTCCATTAAAATAGTATAGTATGTGCACATTTTGCTTCCCATTTCCTCATAGAAATCCTTTCTCTATGAAATCTTATTTCCCTTTCAGCTTTCTCCTAACTCTTAGCCAAGTTTTAGTTAAGAGAATGTTCTATGTCTTGAAGTTAGGCTGATTAAATAAAATTTCTGTTAATAATTTATCTTCTTTATTCACCATAGTGATAAATACACGAAGCATTATTAATAAAATACACTTGTTACTTCACACACTTACTTACTTTAGACACTTATCCATCTTGTTAAAACCTAAGACTAGCGATTTTACATTTTAAAAAGCATTTTCAAAGCATGATGGATGTTTAGGATGTGGGTAAGAATGGTAAAGACCTAGGCCTTTTTTGAAGTGAGATCCTTTTTTGATTAAGAACTGTATATTCTGTAGGAATCTTGGGGTGATTTCCTATGTACTCACATTCTTAAAAAAATCTATTTAGGATAGTTCTACTTTTCTTGTTTAAAAAATCCCACCGGTGCCACAATTGTGTTATTTGTATTTTTTATTTTTGAATTGTAAGAATCCTTTATATATTCTGGATACTTATCTTTCTGTCCATTGAATATATTATCCACTACCTTCTGGTCTCTATTATTTCTATTTGAAGCTATTAATATTTAGGACCCTTTGTTTAATCACTCTTCTTTTGCCATTTTCAAGATTCTTTCTTAGTCTTTGTTTTTCAACAGTTTATGAAGTATCTAGATGTGGATTTCTTTGAGTTTATTATCCTTAGAAGTAATTGAGTTTCTTGAACGTGCAGATGAATTCTTTTAGATTTTAGTAGATTATTTTTGGAGCAGTTTTAAGCTTATGGAAAAATTGCACAGAAAGTACAGCATTCCCATATACCCCATAACACAACTGATGAAACAATATTGATATATCGTTATTAATTATAATTAAGAGGGGTCATTGTTTCTTTGTGTTGTACAGCTCTGTGGGTTTTGACAAATGCAAAACATCTTATAACCACCATTACAGCATCATACTGAATGGTTTCACTGCCCTAAAAATGCCCTGTTCTCTACCTATTCATCTGTTCCTTCTTGCCACCAAGGCAAACAATGATCTTTTTATTGTCTCTGTAGTTTTTCCTTTTCCAGAATATCATATAGTTGAATCATACAGTATGTAACCTTTTTAGATTGGCTTCATTCACTTAGCTATATGCATTTAAGTTTCCTCTAAATCTTGTTATGGCTTGATAACTTATTTCTTTTTATCACTGAATAATATTCCATGTTGTGAATGTACTACAATTTGTGGTACATTGAAGGACATCTTGATTCCTTCCAATTTTTTGGCAATTGTAAATAAAGCTATTATAAACATTCAGGTTTTTGTATAGACATATGTTTTCAATTTGGATAACTACCTAGTAGGAGCATGATTACTGGACTTAATAAAAAAGCACACATTTAGCTTTGTAAGAACTGCCAAACTGTTTACCAAAGTTATTATACCATTTTGCATAATTGGAGCTCATTGAGCCTCCTGGATGTGCAGATTAATTTTTTAAAATCAATTTGGCGGGTGGTTGGTTAGCTCAGTTGGTTAGAGCATGGTGCTAATAACACCAAGGTTGCTGGTTTGTTCCCTGCGCCGGCCACTGTGAGCTGTGCTCTCCTTAAAAAAAAAAAAAAAAAAAAACAATTTGGAAAGTTTTCCGCCATTATATAAATATTTTTTCTACCCCTCTCCCCATATATGTTTATGCAGCCCTCCCCCTTTTCCTTCTCTTCCCCACCCCTCTCTTCCCCCATCCTTTTCTTCTATGACTTCTATTATGCATTTGTTGGTATCTCACAGGTCTCTGAGGCTTTGTTCATTTTCCTTAATTCTTTTTTCTTTTTTTCTTCAGACTTCATTTGAGCTGTCCTCAGTTCCACCGATTCTTTCTTCTGTCAGTTCGAATCTGCTGTTGAGCCCTTCTAGTCGGTTTTTCCAATTCAGTTATTGTACTTTCAATTCCAGATTTTTATTGGTTCTTTTTTATAATTTCTATCTTTTCATTGAAATTCTCAATTTGGTTACATATTATTCTTACACTTTTAACTCTTTGAACACAGTTATAACAGCTGACTTAAAGTCTTTGTTAAGTCCACTGCCTGGGCTTCCTCAGGGATAGCTTTTGTTGACTACTTTTTTCCTGTATATGAGCCAGACTTTCATGTTTCTTTATGTGCCTTGTAATTTTTTTGTTGAAAGTGGACATTTTATAATATGTCAGTTCTGGAAATCAGACCCCTGCTCCTGCTCAACCCAGGGTTTGTCATTGTTGCTATTTGCTTGTTTAGTGACTTTCTTGAGTTAATTTTCTAAAGTTTACATTCTTTGTTGTGTGAGGCCATGATTAGACAGATATTTTCTTAAATGCTTTGAACCAATAAGAGGCAGGGATTGCTTATTAAGGGCATAATTTTGTTTAAAAATCTGATGTTTTAATGGTTGAGATGGTTAAGCATTTTAGCAGAATTTCCCAGTCTTTGCTTTCTAGTAGAAGTTTAGAGTGGGGTGGCAAGAGAGTTGGAAGAAGATAAGCAGTTAATTCAATTGCAGGATTGTCTTCTAATGAACCATTCAGCACTGGGATGCTTCACAATGGGAACAGAATATATTGAATTTTCCAATCATATTGGACCATTGAACTGTTCCTTGGCACACACTTTGGAACATGCTACTAGAGTTTTCATTGAAAAAGCTTGATCTGACTTGTAGGGTGTTTTTAAACCTTTAGCAATCCACAACATAGCATTAGAAAAATAAGTGAGACTGGAGAGAAGGAAATTTTAAAAGAGAGAAATCAACATGCCATAATTTTGAGAAAAAAGTAGGATTAGATCACTAGCATGATTTCTGAGTATGTGTATAATTACGTGTGCATCACATCCCTTCACACTTTTCCCTCTTTGTTTCACAGATTTTTTAAAAAGCCTCATGAGGCATAACACCATTGCTGGATGCCTGGTAAAATCAAGAAATCTGGCTGCATGAGATGCAGTCTACACGGGCACAGGCTGTTACCTCGAATCAGAGAACTAAATGAGCCAGACTTTCCTTAATTCTAAAAGGTAAACAGTCTGAGTACTTTTTGTAACATTATTCAGTATTAATAATTGTCAACATTTACTTTTATTTGTATTATTAATATTCACAATTTATTTCCTAATTAAATACTTTAAAGTTCTAGTGCTAATTCTGGTGTTAAAAATAAGTTTTAAATCTCTAAAAATCTGGTACGGAGACAGTTGCTGGTATTTGACTTTCTTTGTTAGAACGTAGCATTTATTATTTATAGAACCAATTGCCAAGCTATAAAATTGATTTTTGAAAACAAAATGATATCTAAATATTTGTAAACATTTTATATAATAAAAGTCGTTTGGGTTCCTGATTTAAATAAGACTAAGTTCTGTCATAAATTATAATTTATATACAACTGTTGTTTTTCTGTAAGCCTTAATTATTATAACCTGTTATATAACCAATGCAAGAAATTCAGGCTGTGTCTCTATTTTGGATTGTGTATGTCGTAAGGTCAACCCAAAACAGTCACAAATCTGGCCTGGTTTCAACTGAGCCTTTCTGGTCCAATTTGAAAATTCAGTTGACCTGCTTTTCCTTCAAAGATTCTTAGAAGTTACAGCCATTTTTTAACTTGTCCTTAAGAGCACCCCTAAATTGGTGAAGGGCAGAATGGGTCTGATCTCTTCAAATATTTAAGGCTGTTGTTACCAACTGATAGGCATTAATGGATCTGTCAGGAGGAACCCAGATTATTAATGATTTCTAGTCAAGGGGTGCTAATTAGAACTGGCACAGGATCAAAAACCCAAATATGGGGCGTTCAATAATCACAACCTAGGTCTTCAACTGTGTTTTGCACCTCAATATACCTGAGAGATAAAATATTTATTGGAGGATATTTTAGCAAATCCTTGTACTCAAATTTTTTTTAAACAATTTGACATTAATATTAGAGACTGAAGGTTTCCTATAACATTATCCCTTTTCCTCTGATTGATCCACTTTGTTTTTGTTTTAAACATCAGACCTTGCAGCAAAGAGGACAGTCTTTTAGCCTGAGAAGATGTCGTGATAGATGGTATTTATATGTATCATTTCTATTTTTGTTTTAGTTCTCTTTTCCACTTCAAGATGCCTTTGTACTAATAAATGCAAACTGACAACTCTCAAGGCCACGACAGACAGAAAATCATTACTGCTGGAAGCCTAGAAGACCGCCCTTAATAAAGGAAAGTCCCTGATTGTTGTTTGAAATGCTGAGGAAGTTGCTACGAAGGAGACTTTTTTCTTATCCCACTAAATACTACTTCTTGCTTCTCGTTTTTTCCCTAGTTACTTTCTCTGTTTTAAGAATTTATCAAAAGCCTGAATTTGTCAGTGTTGAACATTTGGAGCTGGTAGGAGAGAATCCTAGTAGTAATATTAACTGCACCAAAGTTTTACAGGGTGATATAAATGAAATCGAAAAGGCAAAGCTTGAGATTCTAACAGTGAAATTTGGAAGGCGACCTCGGTGGACAAACTTTGACTATATAAACATGACTAGTGATTGTACTTCTTTCATCAAGAAGCGCAAGTATATTGTAGAACCCCTTAGTAAAGAAGAGGAAAAGTTTCCAATAGCATATTCCATAGTGGTTCATCACAAAATTGAAATGCTTGACAGGCTCTTGAGGGCCATCTATATGCCTCAGAATTTCTATTGCATTCATGTGGACAAAAAATCAGAGGATTCCTTTTTGGCTGCGGTACTTGGCATTGCATCCTGTTTCAGCAACGTCTTTGTGGCCAGTCAGCTGGAGACTGTGGTGTACGCATCGTGGAGTCGGGTTCAGGCCGATCTCAACTGTATGCAGGACCTCTACCGAATGAGTGCAGACTGGAAGTACTTGATAAATCTTTGTGGTATGGATTTTCCTATTAAAACCAACCTGGAAATTGTTGGGAAACTCAAGTCGTTAAAGGGAGAAAACAACCTAGAAACTGAGAAAATGCCATCCAATAAAAAAGAAAGGTGGAAAAAGCACTATACCATTGTTAATGGAAAACTGACAAACACAGGGACTGACAAACTACAGCCTCCTCTTGAAACACCTCTGTTTTCAGGCAGTGCCTATTTTGTGGTCAGTAGGAATTATGTGGAGTATGTGCTAGAGAATGAAAAAATCCAAAAGTTTATGGAGTGGGCAAAAGACACATACAGCCCAGATGAGTATCTCTGGGCCACTATTCAGAGGATCCCAGAAGTTCCAGGCTCACTGTCCCTAAGCCATAAGTATGACATGTCCGACATGCATGCAATTGCTAGGTTTGTCAAGTGGCAGTACTTTGAAGGTGATGTTTCCAAGGGCGCCCCCTACCCGCCCTGCAACGGTGTCCACATACGCTCTGTGTGTGTTTTTGGAGCAGGTGACTTGAACTGGATGTTGCGCAAGCACCACTTGTTTGCTAATAAGTTTGACACAGACATCGACCTCTTTGCCATCCAGTGTTTGGATGAGCATCTGAGGCATAAAGCCCTGGAGACGTTAAAACACTGACCATTCATTGTACACAATTTTAGATAATAATAAGGCTACATGAGATGTACCCTCATCTGATTCTTCTGCTCTGTTAATAAATACCAGAAAAACAGTATGGGCGCTCTTTGGACCATGGACTCCAACTCTGCATGTCAGAGAAGCTACATGGTGTCTGCAGAGCACATTCCCTTAGAAAGCTTATAGCGTTAAACATTGGCTTGGAGTTAACATGAGGCCAGGACAGGATGTGAGGCATTGTGGGGAGAGGTGGCCCAGGTGTCCGGGAAAGAGGCCGAATGCAAAAACCAGCCTGTTAAAAGAGCTCAGGGACTTAACAAAATGTTGATTTGACCTGTGCCAAAATTACTTTGAGAGGTTTAAATATGACCGTTTTCCTGATTTGAATGAATTTATAGTAGCAACCAATCATAAGGATATAATTTATATTGTAGGTTATATTTGTTGAATTAGAAATTTGCCTTTACTATAAAGGATTCTTACGGATAATTTACTTTTCTGCTGTAACATTGCATTGTGTAGTGTATCAGTGTATGTCATCTCAGGGAACTTGAGAAAATGGGCTTGACTGAATGTAAATATTTCTGACATTTTTGCTTCTA
The DNA here is from genome assembly GCF_057876585.1 of Rhinolophus sinicus. Classification (NCBI taxonomy): domain Eukaryota; kingdom Metazoa; phylum Chordata; class Mammalia; order Chiroptera; family Rhinolophidae; genus Rhinolophus; species Rhinolophus sinicus. Next base: position 42,259,793 of record NC_142516.1, on the reverse strand, counting down.
CCAATGTACATATGTTTTTAAAAACAAAAAAGGGCAATTTCTAGTTTAGTTGATTCTATGAATCATCTTAGATTATTAGAAAAGATATCTTAGGTTATTAAAAGAGTTAAGATATCTTTATTATTATAGTTTCTACAGAGTAACACTCAATTTTCCAAACATTTGTCTCTACTCCTCCCCCCAAACCTTGCTATCAAGCTGTGTAAGAACTTGTTTTCATGGTACCCCAGTTTCATGATTGCTTCAGTTCTCTTCTATGATTGGATTGACAGTAATTAGTGTAGAGAACTAAAACAGAAAACAGAAAGAATGAAATAGGTATGGAGTGGGGAATAGAAGGAGTCATATTTAGACAACTGCTGAGGCCTATGTTGAGTGTTAAAAACCAGCATTTGGCACTATCCGCAGATATTAAGGCTGTTGCTCTTTGCTTGTGTCTAACCTCCCAGAGTCTTGTATCCTAATGTCACTCGTGTCTCCCTTTGAAAGGAACTGGCTTCCACTGTCCTTGCTTCTTCATGTTATCTGCCCATTGGTTGCTCCTTAGCCCTTGGGTTGTAAGTTTTCTTCTCTCTCAGAATCTATGAGGAGGGAAGAGGTGTCCCATTTTTCCACAAGGTGTATTTGAAGGCCTGGGAATCCAAAAGGGACCATGAAGTTTGGGGCAGATTGTTACAATATTGGTATTATTCACACCATATGGTTTTTACTTTACTTTTTCACCAGAAGAGATGAATTGAGGTTGCTTTTGTGCTGTCTCCTCTCAAAGTAAATGAAGATTTTAAAAAAAGAAAAAATCCTGTTCTTTTGCTAAACTGATACTGTTCAGCCAAAGATCTAACAGGAAACGTGAAGCTTTACCATTTAGCCAAGACTTTAAACAAGAATCAAAACCATGTACTTTACTTTTTAAAGCCTAGCCAACTTAAATAGCACACGAGAAATTCATAATATCAGACGGTTTTCAGGACTTCAACCGAGAAAACATTTTTATTCCTCAGAGTTAGAAAGTATTTTCATTTTATGGAGAGCTTTGTTATACTGATCCTCCTGAAAGTTTCACATTTTTCAAAGCTTTATCATCATTTGTAAACATGCAAGTCAGTGGATTGCCATGTTTTGTGTGGTTTGATATGGCAGCTTTGAAAACTCTAGAGATGACGGCCAGGAGGGTGCTATGTGCATAGTGTTCCACCTCTAATGCTTTCTAACCCAGTTTGTTCTTTTAATGCATGTCAAATGTTTCTCCCATTCTCTCTTTTAGCAGAAAGATTTTACCTATAAGATAGGGCTTTTGTGGGGGTTTTTGGTACTCTAAAACCAGTGATATTCAGTAACACATACTTTGTGTCTATGTCTTATATTTTTACTTCATTCTTGGTGTCTTGTTTTATGGACGTCTTTATTTTGAAATTTTGTAAATCAATAGGAAAGTTAACAGCGATAGTACAGGGAACACCATATAAGCTTCACCTGGAGTCACTGGTTGTCAACATTGTGCTCCCTTTGCTTTGAATTGTATGGATTTTTGACTTTAACAAAATCAAAAATTAAAAAAATATATATTTACAAATATCCAAAGTTATCATTCATTTCAACACTTATAGTATTATTGCATCTAATTTACATTTGAATTCGCAAGTTTTGAGGGATGTTTTTTTCCAACACAGATAAAAAATTACAACTTTAGAGTCCATTGCCCCAAACCCCACATTAAAACTTGGACCCCATCATCTTTTATGGAGCCGTGGTACCTCATTTTTCTAGAACGGCACTTGTTGAAATGTTGCTGAACATTACCATATTGCTAATGCATGTTATTGGGACTATACAGAATTTGTTTATCAGGACTCTTATTTGTATACTTTTCAGCTTGACTTAAAGCAAATGAAATTTATACCCCCAGGACAAGCAATTTGAAGAATCAAAAAGTTGGTTTCAAAAGGACACCCATAGTACATTCAGGAGGGGCAAAACACAAATTCTTTGGGAAAGGTAAAGAAATTATTTAAATTGTTTCATATACATCAGTTATTAAACACAAATTTTACTCTCATTTAAGATCTTTTGTAGGGAATTATTGGAAATCATTCAAAAATAAATCCTTAAACATACATAGACTGCAATTTTTTGATAGAAGGATTATTCTAGTTAATGAAGTACTGCAAAAAGAGTCAATATGGCTTATTAAGGACAAGTTAATAAAAGTGGTTGTTTTTTATAGGCAATTACCTAGGCTCTTCCCAGACTATGGTAGACAGCTGCTCAGCCTTGCAAATGTGAAGCATTACTGTCTCTAAAAATGTATTTGTATCATTTGTCAAATACAATTCATTTAAATGAAATAATGTAAGTGAGTTTTCTTTTGTAGTTATTAGGGGAGGCAAAAGCCTCCCCTAAGTCATTTGTAGGATCAATTAAACTGCTCTTTAGTTTAATTCATTTGTAGGATCAATTGAACTGGACTTTTCCAGTTGCTTAGAAAAATAAAAATCATTTCTCATTATGTTAAATATAAAATAAATACAACATTGTTTCATGGTAAACATGGTTATACTCTTTTGAATGTGGGCATGACCGAATGCATTTGGAACTTATATACCATCATTAAAATCAGCCATTCAGAAACCAATGCTTTGTCTCCACAAATTATTCTTTTTTTGTTAGCTATCAGCACTCAGATATTAAATGTAGTAGTTGATGTGGTACTTTGTAACCATCTAGTGTTGTGTGTCAGTAGTGATTAAAAATATAAGATTAATTCTCCAGGCAGAAATGTCTGTGAGGAAGAGGGTATGGCAAGGGCCGAAAATTTAACACAGATTGTGCAAAAGATTTAGAAGAATGTGATTTAATAGCCAGTATTGCTTTCTAGGGCATTACTAGCTCCAGCTTGTCTGCTGAGGGTGGAGAGCAGTTTTCCACTAAGGTTTTCTACTGACTGACCCTAAACAGGATCTGGTACTTGCTGTGGTTTGCAATGTGTAAGGCACAGCTGATGGAAAGGGGAAGCCCCTTCTCACCAAATATTGAGTGTCAGCTCCAAATGTCCTCTCTCCTCACCAGTTAAGCCATTTTGGGTACACTTTAGCCCAGCCCCATTTTAGATGAAACAAACTAGAAAGTGGAAAAATTGATTGACCTCAGACCTTTCTCAAAAGCTTTAAAGCTTTATATATCCTTTATAAGTCTGCTCGTCAAATAATTTTTAATGTGTGCTTAAAGTGTTCAGGGCTTTTCATCAGAATATTGATTTAAATTTTTTGATGCAATAAGACCCAAACTAGAGTTATAACTATGGGGAAAGAAAAGACTTTATTACTGCAGGTGACATGGTTGTCCAAGTAAAAAGCTCAGGAATCTTGTCTTAGAATTAACATGAAATAAGCAAATACTTCCAGATATCTAAAAATTAATAGTTTTTCTATAGTTATGCAAAAAAAAAAAGTTTTAAGACATAACGGGACTGCATTACCTTTTATCATGGGAACAAACTCTGTAAAATATGTCAGCGACCAAGGCAGGCTGCCCCTACATACCCCACAATGGCATATTTAATTTGGTTACTTTGAATTAAAGTTACTTGACAAGCAGCTCGTGCCAGAAGAGCACCTTGACCCTCCCTCATTACCGTCAGTGCAGGAAATAAATCTTCCAGGTGAAAGGTTTCCTCCCCGCATCTGGGTGTTAAACAACTCAGAGCTGAAAAGTTTGTGTAATCAAATGACTATAGATACAAACCAGGAATTAATCCTGTAATAGACTCCCTCTTAAAACAGGGTATATTAATTTTTACTTCCTCACCCTGTATCAGTCTAATCTTGCCAGTAAAAAAAGAAGGCAAATTTGATTCAGGTGGGAATCAAAGTTATTGATTTGTATAGGACCTAAGAACCATAAATGCTTGTAATGCCTTGGCACCCTGTAGTCCCAAATCTGGCTACTTAGTCTCGTCTCCATTCCTGCTAATGCAGTCTGGTTTACAGTAGTTGACCTCTGCTCAGCTTTCTTTTCAATCCTTTTGTACCCCAGCTCGCAATTTCTTTTTCTCATTTACATTTAAAGGGAGACAATTAACATGGGCTTGTATACCTCTGGTATATTGTGAGTCTTCCTCAATATTTTCCCAAGTCCTTAAGGCCAACTTAGATTCTGTACCCTTTACCCAAAGCTTCACACTACTGCAATATATAGACCTTTTGCTCGGTCATAAAACTGAGCAGGGAACTCTTATAGATTCCCTCACTCTCATAAAGGCACTAGCTGAACGAGGTCATAAAGCCACCAGATCTAAACTTCAATGGGAACAAACAACTTATTATTTACTTAGGACATGAGATATCTCATGTCCTAAGAGAAGCTAGCTATTGCCACCTGTGGATTCCTACTGTTTCCCCAAAAATAAGACATTGCCGGACCATAAGCTCTAATGCATCTTTTGAAACAAAAATTAATGTAAGACCCAGTCTTATTTTACTATAACATAAGACCCAGTCTATAATATAATATAATATAATATAATATAATATAATATAATATAATATAATATAATATAATATAATACCAGGTCCTATATTAATTTTTGCTCCAAAAGATGCATTAGAGCTCATGGTCCAGGTATGCCTTATTTTCGAGGAAACACCGTAGTTTCGCAGCCCTTCCTAAACCTCTGTATGCCCTTCTCCCAGAGCCCATTTCCTAGCCTTCAGAGGTATTAACCACCTTTGGATCCTTGAAATTAGCTCTGTACACAGCCCCCAGCTCTTATTTTACCTAATTTAGACAAACCATTTATATTGCCATGAAAATAATGGGATTGCTGCAGGCATTCTAGGACGATATTGCCTCTCAGATATGTCCTAGAGCATATTTCTCACGCCAAATCGACCCTATAGCACTGGGCATGCCCCCTTCTTTACATATGGTAACCACAGCTGCCACATCTTGACAGAGCTAGTACTCTCACATTAGGCTCCTCCATTTATCTCTGTTGCCCATGCTGTGTCTACTATTCTGCACGTTTATAGGATGTAACAACCACTCTCCACACTGGGACAGTCAACCTGTAAACAGGTACTTTTAACTAACCCCGCCACCATTTTATTTTATTGTAATACTTTAAATCCAGCTATTTTACTACCCCCTTCTACGTGATTGCCTTTGTAAGGTAGAAAAATAATTTTCTTTCTACTCTTAGAAGTCCTTCTGGCTGGTCTAATACTCAAATTGATATGAGATGGGTTAATAGGATAAAATAACCAAATTTATTACATATGTACATACTGAGCTTCCCTAAGAATATGGGACCTGAGGACAAATCTGGCAGTTGAGGCTTATGTGCCATTTTGGACTAAGAAGGCGGGGCAGAGGCCTGGGACTTCAAAGGGAAAGGAGGCCATTCACAGGTAGATGACAAAGCACAAACGTTTGATAAACAATTCTTGCCAGACCACTCAGCCCAACTGGCTAAACTCATAGTTCTTAGTAGAGCTTGCACATTAGCAAAAGGACAAACTGCCATTACTTCCAGACTCTAAATATGCCCTTGAAATCTGTCATGCTGCTGGCACAATTCAGAAATCCCATGGATTCTTAACTTCTGCAGGTACTGCTATTGCTAATGGGCATACCGTGTTTCCCCGAAAATAAGACCTAGCCGGACCATCAGCTCTAATGCATCTTTTGGAGCAAAAATTAATATAAGACCCGGTCTTATATTATATTATGTTAGATAAGACCGGGTCTTACATTATAGTAAAATAAGACTGGGTCTTATATTAATTTTTGCTCCAAAAGATGCATTAGAGCTGATAGTCTGGCTAGGTCTTATTTTCGGGGAAACACGGTTTAATTGCTTCCCTCTTACAAGCTATTCACCTCCCTTCTAAAATTGCTGTTGTTCATTCTCCAGCCCATACTGAGGAAACTGATACTATATCTTTAGAAAATAAATGGGCTGATCGATCTGCTAAATATGCAGCTCAAAATGGACCCTCTTATTTTTTCCCTATCCAATTTTTAAACCTGCCTTAATCCCTCAGTGGTCTTCTTAGCTAGCAGGCCAATACTTCACAATCTGAAAAAGACGAATGGATACAAAAGTGTGCTGGGCAATTATCATATGGATTCTATGTCAGGCCTAACAGACATACTTATGTAGCTCCTTTTCTTTTGGCTTTTTGGCTTGCACTTATATTCCACCAAATGGGACATACTATGTGTAGACACGGGATAATTACGGAACTAAAAGACATCTGGTTTTGCCCTGGGATCCACAAAATTTCTGACCAAATTATTTCCCAGTGTACAACTTGTAAATCTCACCAAACTTCTGGAAGAAATCAGTATATTTCAGGAAGTCCTCCTAAGACCTCAGTGTGCTTTGCAGCCCTCCAAATGGGTTTTTATAGACTTGCCTCCAGCTGTAGGCTATTTTCAGTCCTTGGTTATTGTCTGTGATTAGTGGATGAACTGAATGTCATCCAACTAGATGTGCTCATGCCACAACAGTGGTGAAGAAATTAATTACTGAGACTATTCCTCACTTTGGCATTTCTTTATGAACTGAATCAGACCAAGGAACTCATTTTACAGCAGAGATAAACCACCTGCTTGCAAAAACTCTGGGGTAGTCATTAAAATTTCATACCCCATACCATTCTTAATCATTAGGGTGAATAGAACATAAAAATCTAGACATAAAAAGGACTATAAGAAAGATGTCAAGAAACCGTACTTGAATGGCCAGAAGCTTTGCGCTTGGCCCTCATAAAGGTCCGGAATATTCCAAATAGGAGATATGAATTAACCCCTTTTGAAATAGTATGTGGACACCCAATGGTATCTTTAAACCTTCCATTCCTGGAATAAACTAACATTATGGAAACATAAGTGAACAATTTGATGCTATGACTAGCTATGTACAGGAACTAAGTAGTATGCTTGAAGCATATCACCAATGGGTAAAAGAGGCATGGGTTCCACCAACAGACAAGGCTTGCCAGGAGGTCACGTATGTCAAGTTTTTAGAACACACACTGTCACCTCACTGGGAGGGACCTTACTGTAGGCACTTACACTGCCATCAAAGTGAAAGAAAAATCCTCTGGATTCATGCAAGCCATGCCAAAACAGACCGAGACCATCACTTTCACAACTGGGAGACAATCATTAAAGGGGACTTTAATCTAAGGTTTTCCAAGGCTAATCCCCACACCCTGGAAGCAGATGGCACCATGTTGTACACCTACTTTCCCAAGATCGCACATCAAGAAACTTTGCTTTTATCTATTCCTCTCCCTTTTAGCACCCCCAAACAAAACCCCAAAACAACATAAAAAATCCTCTCATTAATGAACACATTTTCCTTTATTTATTTATTTATTTATTTATTTATTTATTTATTTATTTATTTAAATTTATTGGGGAGACATTGGTTAATAAAATTATCTAAGTTTGAACTGTACAATTCTATAATACATCATCTGTATGTTGCATTGTGTGTTTATCACCCAAAGTCAAATCTCCTTCCATCAACATTTATTTATCCCCTTTATCCTCTTCTACCTCCCCCCATCCCCTTTCCCTCTGGTAACCACCATACTATTGTCTGTGTCTATGAATGTTTTGTTTGCTTGTTGCTTTCAGTTTTATACCCCACATATGTGTGAAATTGTATTATTTTCGACTTTTTCTGTCTGACTTATTTTGCTTATATGATATTCTTAAGATCCGTGCATGTTGTTGCAAATGCAGTATTTCATCTTTTCTTATGGTTGAGTAGTATTCCACTGTATATATGTACCACATCTTCTATATCCAATCATCTATTTAAGGATACTTTGGAAGTTTCCATGTCTTGGTTACTGTGAATAATGCTGCAGTGAACATAGGGGTACATATATCTTTATGGATAAATGTTTTCAAATTTTTCAGGTAGATACCCAGAAGAGGGATTGCTGGGTCATATGGTAATTCTCTTCTTAATTTTTTTGAGGAACCTCCATACTGTTTTCCATAGTGGCTGTACCAATTTACATGCCCACCAGCAGAGTATGAGGGTTCTTTTTCCCCCACACTTGTTATTACTCTCCAACACTTATTATTACTTGTCTTGTTGATAATAGCCATTCTAAAGGTGTAAGGTAGTATCTCATTGTGGTTTTGATTTGCACTTCCCTAACAGAGAAGGTGAGCATCTTTTCATGTATCTATTGGCAGTCTGTATGTCTTCTTGGGAGAAGCGTCTGTTCAGGTCCTCTGTCCATTTTTCAATTAGATTGTTTGGTTTGTTGTTGTTGAGGTATATGAGTTCATTACATATTTTGGATATTAGTCTGTTATTGGAGGTGTTGTTTGCAAATACCTTCTCCCATTTGATTGGTTGACTTTGTTTTGTTGTGGTTTCTTTTGCTGTGCAAAAGCTTTTTAGTTTGATTCATTTATTTTTGCTTTTAGTTCCCTTGCCTTTGAGGTCAAATTCATAAAGTCCTCTCTAAGACCAAGGTCCATAAGTTTAACACCTATGTTTTCTTCTATGTATTTTATTATTTCATATCTTACATTTAGGTCTTTGACCCATTTTGAGTAAATTTTTGTATATGGTGACAAATAGCAGTGTAGTTTCATTTTTTTTGCATGTGGCTTTCCAATTTTCCCAGCACCATTTATTAAAAAGGCCTTCGTTTCTTCATTATATGTTTTTGGCTCCTTTGTCAAAAGTTATTTGCCCATATGTATATGTGGCTTTATTTCTGAGCTCTCACTTATGTTACATTGGTCTGTGTGTCCGTTTTTCTGCCAATACCTATCTGTTTTCATTATTGTCTCTTTGTAGTGTAACTTGAAGTGAGAGAGTGTGATACCTCTGGCTTTATCATTTTTTTCTCAGGATTGCATTGGCTATTCAGGGTCTTTTGTGGTTCCATACAAATCTGATGACTTTTTTTTGTTGTTGTTCTATTTCTTTAAAAAATGCCTTTGGGATTTTAATAGGGATTGCATTAATTCTGTATATTGCTTTGGGTAGCATGGCCGTTTTAACTATGTTGATTCTTCCAATCTATGAACATGGAATATCTTTCCATTTCTTTGTCTTCCTCAATTTCTTTTAATAATGTCTAATAGTTTTCAGTGTATAGGTTCTTTACATCCTTTGTTAAGTTTATTCTTGGTATTTTTGTTGTTGTTGCAATTGCAAAAGGAATTGTTTTGTTCATTTCTTTTACTGAAATTTCATTGTTAGTATATAGGAACACAATGGATTTTTGTATATTGATTTTGTATCCTGCAACTTTACTGTATTTGTTTATTTTTTAATAGTTTTCTGGGGGAGTCTTTGGGCTTTTCTATATAAAGAATCATGGGGTCTGCAAAAAGTGACAATTTTATTTCTTCGTTTACAATTTGGAGGCCTTTTATTTCTTTCTCTTGCCTGATTGCTCTGGTTAGGATTTCCCCACATTTATTAATGATTTATTAGAAGGCTGATTGGAGAGTGCTGGTCTCTATCCTACTTCCTCTCTCTAAGTGTCCACTTTGGGTTCTTCTTCAACCTTTGTGCTGCTCTTATTAACAATCTTTTTTTCAACATGGTAAGCAAAGACTAAACAGCACTTTATGCCAGTTTACTAAACCCTGGCCACAATAACTAATCAATTTGATCACTGTGTGTCAACATCTCAATAGTGCAAAAGAACCTGAACTAGTTAGTCTTTGTTGCTGCTGATGTGAACACCTGGTAGGCTAAGTACACAAGATAGACGAACAACGTATAGTATCTATGACAAGACAAACGTCATTCTGCATCCTTTCCTAGTGAGTCATTTGGGTTTGGGGAAAGCTGTAGAAGCTCAAGGAATGTCTCTTACCCAGATAAAGTCTATAGGCTAAAAAAATTTCCTGTGCATTGAAAGCAAGCATATCACTGGACTTTTCCTGGCTGACATACTAAGACAACATTGCAAACTTTGGTTTGATTCCACAGGTGGCATCTTCAATCCTGCCAAGGAGATTGTAAGTGACTAGCACTACCCTTTTGGACAGAGACTCCTGCCAAATCACCAAATGCCTCCGATGATTCACAAGCCACTCTTGTGTAACTTGATGGTATTGCAGCTGCTCTCCTGATTAAGCTGCCCAATACCACAGACTATATATTGGTACACTAAAAATCTGGACATTTTGGCCAGGTGACAGAATCCAGGTTTATAGCTGCCAAAACCAGACTTCTATGCCAGCTATTTCACAGTCTGTTCTGCTCTCACAGATTGGCAGGAGCATGTGGAGATTGGAGATATACGGATAGTGACACACATCATGAAATATTTCAGATCCTGGGAATTACAGATTCTACTTTAACCTTGTCTATAAACCACATTGGTCTCTTTATTTTATGTGGCAATAAACTACATAAATGGTCAGGAAGATATAGACTTGGATACTTGGCTCCTCCTGTCACTAAATACTCTACTCCAAATGCCAGCCAAATTACAAATTTGGGCTCCTTTGTTCATAAAGTTGTGCCACATAAATGTGCCAGTTGAGAAATCATAGAAAATCCACTGGCATATCACAACTCCAAGTCCTTTACAGATTGAGAGTCTTATTCCCCAGCTTTGGAGATTATGAATTGGAAAAAAGTGATCTTAAGTCTCTCCATGGTAACAGAACAAGAGTTTAACACCACTATGAGAACTTTGGGAACAGTCCCTTCAGAAGTTAACAGCTGAGCCTCTATTTGATTCTAAAATCATCATGCTCTAGATACACCGACTGCTCAGCAAGGATGAGCTTATGCAATCATTGCTGAAAAACATCGCTTCTGTGTAAACCTTTTAATATATGAAACTTCCAAGGAAGTTTCAGAGGAGGGAACTGTCAGGGTCCAAGACAGGCTGCCCCCAAATATCCCACAATGGCATACTGAGTACTTTGAATTAAAGTTACTTGGTGCCAGAAGGATACTTTGACATTTGTCTCCTTGAATGCAGGAAATAAATCTCCCATGTGAAATAATCTCCCCACACCTAGAAGACACCCCTTATTGTTAAAGTTAAACATTCAAAAAGTCTGTACAATCAAATTCTTTGCCTCTTTTCTAATGTATCGTTTTGTTTAAATTCTTCACAAACAAATACCCAAACCTCACTTACATTCTTTTCTAATGATCACTAACTTTTTTTGGTTGTGTCAATTTCTTAGAAAGTTATTGTTTCTTTGTCTAAGTAATATGAAAAATGCCTAGTTCAATCATTTCTTTGAGCCTCATTTTATGATCTGAGCATCAGACTGCGATTCTCCTGTGCACATGTATGAAATAGGGTTTTCTCCTGTTAATCTAGTCTTGTTTCAATTTTATTTTATTACTAGTCCAGCTATAAGATCTAAAGAAGGGTAAAGGAAGTGGGAATTCGCCCTCTCCACCCTGACAAAAGTGTAGACAAACGTAAAATGTGTGTGGGACCTCTATGAAGAAAACAGAAGACCTGTATAGATGGAAAAATACATTGTGCTCCTAGTTGATAAGTATTTTAAACATGTCCCTTCTTCTAAAATCAGTATATCAGTTAAATGTTAGCCTAGTTATATTCTCAAAGTGTCTATAAAATTGTTCTAAATTTGACCTGAAAGAATGTGCAAGAATAGCTAGGAATGCTTTGAAAGAGGAAAGTAATGCAGTCTTGCAATACTAGATATGAAGACATATTTCAAAGCTTAAAAATATTAAAAGTGTACTGCTAATTTATATTTGAACTCTCAGACCTATAATAACTTAGAAATACATGTTGGTATGTGTAAATTATTGTAAAGGAATCATCAGAACATAGTGAGGAAGGAAAGGGTAAACTTACTCAATGAGTACCTATTTGGAGAACATTTAGATTACAGCCTCATATTTTATATCAAATTCCAGATGGATTAGGAAACAAAATAAACTAGAAGAACATATCAGTGACTATCTCTGCATGTGATGTAATTTTCCAAATAAAAGCAATGGGAAGATTCATTCAGGAACAGATTATAGATTGAACTACAAGTATCTGTCTTCTGAATATGAAAAAGCAAAAGGCAATTAGAATAGGAAAATTTACCAAACAAACTTTGAGAGAGGCTGACTACCTTAATATGGAAATTATTTATGCTAATATTTAAAAAGTAGCATTATTGAGGTATAACTCATATGCTATATCATCCACCCATTTGAAGTTTACAATGCAATGATTTTTTTAGTACAACCATCACAGTCAGGTTTAGAACATTTCATCGCCCCCCAAAAAAATCCTGTGCCCTTTAGTGGTCATGCGCTATTACCCCTCAATTCCCTTACATTTTTAAAAAGAATTAAGACTCCAAGAGTAAAGTGAACAAAGGATGTAACAATTCACAGAATAGAAAAGTACAAATGGCTAATATAAAAAATTGAAATTCGAAAAGAATAATCCAAATTAAAACAACACAATTTTTATACACCAAATTAGCAGGGTCTTTTTTTATTATTTTTAAATTCATCCTCAATTTATGAGATTATGTTAAGAAATGCATGCTCATGTTGCACGGAGGAGTGTTTAAACCTCCTGAAAAAGCAGTTTGACCTTATGAAGAGCCTTTAAAACATCCAAATTCTTTGATCAATAATTCACTTCTTGGAAAATATCCTAAGGGAGAATCAGAGAACTGAATCCACATTTACATCCAATGTTTGTCATATTCTATTTATGAGGAAATGTAAAAATACATAAATGTCCAGTGACAGAGGAATAATTACGCACTTTTTAAAAAATATTCATGATGTGCTATTATGAAATATTCTTATAGTATGCCTAATGCTATGGAAAATTACTATAGATTAAGTGAAGTAAGCAAAATGGAAGAAATCACATGTAATGTGTAATGTGATTTCTGTAAAGAAAAAAAAAATGATATTGAACACAAAGGAGAATTCAGAATTTCCCTGAAATCTCACATCTTGATATTTTGAGAGTGATTCCTTCCAGCTCCAAAAAATTGTTGCATACCAAATATTTATTTGGCACATTTTCCACATATGGTTTGCCTTCGAGAGTCCTACTAAGACTCCTCACCCTGAGCCTTTACTTGGGGGAGGAATGAGGACAGCTTTCTCTCCATTCCTCTTTCACCCACACCAATGTTTTTAGGTTCGAGCTTTGGTGCTTAGCAATATGTCCCCAGGCCTTATTCTCTGAATAACCTGTAAGATATTCTGATTGTATAACCTCGATGGAGAGAATTCTGTAGCTCTAACCAGAAAAATGATTTAACTATTCCTACAAGGAACTGTCAACCTGGCTTCAAGATCTCAAGATGCTTAGATTGGCAGCGGGTCTGCCTCTAGCTCCTTAGAATCTATGTATGGAATTTCATTTTCTGATACCAAATACCTGTTAATTTAATTGCTTGTTAGGTGAAAATAGTCTGGTTCTTTCAGCTACATGCCAATGCAAAACAGATGTGCCCTTCAGCAAGAGGACTTGAAAATATTCAGTTTCTGCTAGCATCCATCCAGAATATATGATCCTGGGAGTAACTTTGATGACCAATGTTGGTGCAATAGGGGGATCTTGTTTAACTCGAGGATTCTGTGCATTTCACATGAAGGCTTTTTAAGATTAGCCTTTAAGAAGGCCTTGCTAGGAAGGCCTTTAAAATTCGCTAAGAAACAGAAACTGATGCTTTCTTAAAAAACAATTTTTTTTTCTTAAAAAAAGGATTTATTTCTGCAGAACTAGTTACTAGCTTAAATGGTACTCGGTATTTTAATTTATTTTCTTTGTCATCAGACTTATTAATAAACTCTGCCTGGCCCAGCCAGAATTGCTTTATTTAACTTGATTCAAAGGAGAAATGTTTCTTTATGGAGAAGATTCCTTACCCCTACACTCAGAGAAAAATACCCTTTAAAATATGTCCTCTAAAGCCCACTGAGGTAATAATAATAACAGTGAACATTTGTTGAGCATTTCCTTACTGCACATTTTAAGCATTTTACACAACCATCGTTGTTTTTATCCCTTTTCTTTCTCAGTAAGAATTCTCTCCATCAAGGTTATACAATCAGAGTATCTTACAGGTTATTCAGAGAGTAAGGCCTCGGGACACATTGCTAAGCACCAAAACTCAAACCTAAAAACATTGGTGTGGGTGAAAGAGGAATGGAGAGAAAGCTGTCCTCATCCATCGTTTCACAACAACCTTCAGAGTGGGTGCTGCTATTTGCTCAATTTACAAAGGGGACAAAGAAGTATATGAATCTGAGAAGTATAATAATCTGTAACAAACGGCATCTTTAAAAATATTTTTTCCTCTGATCTGTTCATCTCCAGTCTACCATCTCAACTATCCATCTCTTTTCCCAGACCCTCCCCTACTTTGAGTATAGCATTTCTTTCTTTTTAAATAAACAAATGCTTACTGAGAAAGAAAAGGGATGAAAACAAAAAGAATTAATGCTTATTCTTGAGTTTTACTGATATCACCCCCAAAAGAGTGTGGAGGGAGAGAGGAAAGAAAGAGTGGAAGCCGGGTGAGCGTCCGTCAGTCGTGAGGGTGTTCCTGAGGAGAGGCTGGGGAGAATTCCTGAGACATACTGTAATAGTCTTAAAAAGTAGGAGGAAAAGCCAGAGAGAGGAGTTGAGAAGCCAGAAAGGGGAATAGTTTTGAGAAGGCCTGTCAATCTTAACACTTGAGAAAAGCATGGAAGGTTTGAGAGGGAAATGTTTTGGCATAAAATACATGGCAAGTATCAACCTCCAACCTCCAGCCATACTCCCCATTTAAGTATACTTTCCTGTAGTTGCTCATTGTTTCTCTCACAAATGTAATAAATATATTCTCACATACACAAAGAAGAGTGGCCTTAGGGAATGTGAGGAATCATAGGTAATCTTTGGCTGAGCCATATTGGACTGGCTTTGTCTTGCTGAGGGAATTATGCAAGCTGAAGGATTTTGCTAAGGAATGTGAGGGGAAGAGGTACCAGCTCAAAAGATCATATAGGACTGTTCAGGGTATGGAGGTGTTTGTGGGGGGCAGCAGCCTAAGGAAAGAACTTGAGGGCAAGAGGAGATTGTGAAGGGAGTCTTAACCTTTTCCTTGATCTCAGCTGACCAATCATTCTGATTTGCCCAGGACTAGAGAAGTTCCTAGGGCCCTGGACTTAAAGTGCTACAACCAGGACAAGTGGTCACCCTGATTTTATCATTCCCCTCATATCTTCAGAAAACCTCAATCAGTGTTTTGAGAGTGGAATGTATGCTTTCTGGGAAGTCACAATTCAGAAATTGGCCTGTAGGCAGGGAGAAGAAAGAGTAGGGAGCCACAAATAGGTCCAGACACATACAGGAGAAATATCTGATTTAGGAGAGAAGCATAACCCATCAGGGCATGACAATGGCCTCATCTTATGGTACCTGAGAAGCCTAACCCAAACTGAGCCCAGGCCTGTTCATTCATAGGATCCAATAAATTCTGCCTTTAATTGCTTAAGAGAGATCTAGCTGAATTTATTTAAAGGACATACATCAGAAAAGGTTCTCATTCACAATATACACTCTGCCAGAACACATTTCTCTAGGCGTTCAGGCTAGAATGTCCTCACCTCTGAACACTCAACTCAGGCATCATCTCCTCTATGAGGTCTTTCCTGACCATCCCTCCACCACACGCACCAGCCCTATATAAATAACCATTCTGATTTGTGGCTTCCACAGTACCATGTGTGGAGTTTATTGCCACCATGTAAAAGAGGCCTTTGAACTTACTTGTATACCTATACGTAGTTGGGTGTGATTTTTTAAAAAATAGACTATTTTTTAGATCCATTTTTGGTTCACAGAAGTTACAGACTTCCTCTTTATCCCCTGCTTCCTACCATACACACAGTCTCCCCCGCTATCAATATCCCACACCAGAGCGGTCCATTTGTTATAATAGATGAACCTACATTGGCACATCATTATCACCCCAAATTCATAGTTTATATTAGGATTCCTTCTTGGTATCCGTTCTGTGGGTTTGGACAAATGTATAATGACATGTATCCACCACTGTAGTTTCACGGCTCTAAAAATCCTCTGTTCTTCATTTATTCATCTTTCCCCTCCCTGCCCCTAGCAACCACTGATCTTTTTACTGTCTTCATAGTTTTGCCTTTACCAGTTGTCATATAGTTGGAATCACACAATATGTAGCCTTTTCACATTGGCTTCTTTCACTTAGTAATATGCATTTAAGATTCCTTCATGTCTTTCCATGGTTTGAGAGCATATTTCTTTTTAGTGCTGAATAATGTTCCATCGCCTGGATGTATCACATTTTATTTATCATTCACCTACTGAAGGACATCATGGTTGCTTCTAGGTTTTGGCAATTAGGAATAAAGTTGCTATGAACATCTGTGTACAGGTTTTTGGATAGACATAATTTCAACTTCTTTGGGTAAACCAAGGGGCATGACTCCTAGATCATATACTAAGAGTATGTTTAGTTTTATAATAAATCACCAAACTGTTTTTCAAAGTGGCTGTACTATTTTGCATTCTTACCGGCAATGAATGAGAATTCCTGTTGCTCCACATCTTCACCAGCATTTGGTGTTATCGGTGTTCCGGATTTTGATCATATAGGTGTGTAGTAGTATCTCATTGTTTTAATTTGCAATTCCCTGGTAACATATTATGTTGAGCATCTTTTCACATGCTTATTTGCCATCTGTGGTGAGGTGTCTGTTAAGGTCTTTTGTCCATTTTTAAATTGGATTGCTCATTTTCTTGTTGAATTTTAAGAATTCCTCATATATTTTGGATAACAGTCTTTTCTCAGGTTTGTGTTTTGCAAATATTTCCTCTCAGTCTGTGACTGTATTATTGTTAATAGAAAAATGCATGTTAAAATGTTAAATTAAGAGGCAATATTGCTCCTTGGGGCAGGGACAGTGTCC
This sequence comes from Rhinolophus sinicus, assembly GCF_057876585.1. Taxonomy (NCBI): domain Eukaryota; kingdom Metazoa; phylum Chordata; class Mammalia; order Chiroptera; family Rhinolophidae; genus Rhinolophus; species Rhinolophus sinicus. Next base: position 42,242,836 of record NC_142516.1, on the reverse strand, counting down.
CCTTCATTTTTCTGTCTCCAGGCCTGGCACAGGGCATCATATACAGTAAATGCTCATTAAATATGTGACAAAGGGGTAAAGACAATTAATTTGCTCAATCTTAATTCACCTCTCTTAAGGAAAAAAATATCTCCTCTTAGGTATATTATTTTACTCTCAAATAGACAGAAATCATAACAATAGAGGGGGAAAATATATAGATTTCCTCACAACCATTTAACATTTGGCTACATTCAGCTTGTCTTTATTGTCTCTGTGAAACCACAGCTTACTGAAAACTAAATGCTGCACCTGAATTAAAGTGTCCAGTCATTCTTTTCCCCTGCTCACACATATTTCTGTTCAGGAAATTGGATCTTTAGGAATCTGGTATTCTTTCCTCACTGCCTGAGCATGTGACTAAGGTAACTGGAGGGCAATCCAGCATATATGCAGTTGCAGTTTGCGTCTCTGGTAGGTCAAAGTTCCTTTCATTCACCAGGGGAAGGCAAGGGAGGAGGAGAAGGAGAAGGCAATGCATGTTCGTGGGCCCCTGAATGCATTTTTTCACCAAGCCATTTATAGAAACTCCATAGAGGGGGTCAGGGTACACCTGTTTCCTCTGAAGCTGGACTGTATTTTGTGTGAGGTGCAAGCAAGGAAATAGGGATGGGTAATAAAAATAGGGAAGATGTGTGTTTATAAAAACTTGGGGAGAAAAGTATACGCATTCTTGGCTTAGGATGAACACCAACAAACCAATGGAACAGGAGAAAGCAAAGCCTTCCCCAGGTCTCTCTCCATGTAACTGCTGCATGGAAGAGAGGTGGGCTGTTGGGGGGAACATGATTCAGTGCTGCTGTGTTATTCCAACAGTCTCTGGCAGGAGGGCAGTGTCAGAGGATGAGAAATGGCCAACTGTGGTTGTTATATCCATTGCAGCGGTTTTCCTCAACCAGGGCGCTATGAATACTTTGGGTCAGATAATTCTTCATTATGGGAGCAGAGGCTGTTCTGTACACTGTAGGATGTTTAGCGGCCTCCTTGGCCCCTATACACTCAATATCTTTAGCACCCCCACCCCCAGCTCCAGTGACAACCAAAGATACCTCTAGATATTGCCAGACGTGCTCTGGGACGCAAAATTATCCCTGCTTGAGAACCAATGATTTAATAGGAAGAATTTAATTCCTATCACAATGCCTGGGGAGAGTGTCTATCAAGGGAAAATCACTGAGAAGGTATTAGATTTACCCAGATAAACCAAATATTCATGGTTGCTGCCCACATGCATCTTAAATCTGATGGGTGAGAAGATGAATAGATGGATGTAGGATGTCTCAATAGTTAGATGTGATTTCTCTTAGGAATCATGAGCCAGTATTTGAAAAAACAAAAAAAGGTACACAAGCAACTTCCTCTCTAGCCAATCACAGGAGGTTAAAAAGAATCCTTGTGTGATCACAGACCAAGTTGTCCACCATAAGATCCTATTAAAGATCAGAAAACAAAGATACCTCTGAAAGATATGATAGGCTTTCAGAAGTATGTGGATACTATTTGTATCAATGACCCTCAAATTCTAGACTGCTTCAGAAGCAAATGAAAGGGTTGATAAAAAAACAGATATGTGGGTCCTTCCTCATGTTTCAAAATTTATGAGGGTGGAACAGGTAGTCGATTCTTGTGCTCTGTGGCAGTTATGTTCTATAAAATCAAGGCAAACACTAAGTTAGCCAATACTGAACTATTGCTCCTAGAGGAAATGCAGGGTTCCCAGGAAACTCCACTCACAATATTTTCGTCAACCAAAATACTATTGGCCTTACATAGATTTGTCTGCCAACTTTTTGTACAACAAATGTCTCAGCAGCATTAAAAATCTGCTCATCCACCTAACCCTTTGCTGTAAAACACTTAGCAGATATTTAATAAATTGTTTTTGAAGCTTTCTTATCTGCAGAACCACCCTCTCCTGAAAATTTGACGTATTTTGTGCCTTATCGTCTTTTGAACATGTGAGGCAGGCAGCACCAGCCGTAAAAAGCTTAACATTTCTTGACTCTAGATAACATGACCACAAATTTCCTTGGCTTAAAAAGAGAAAAACAAAACCTGTCAGCATCTCATGAACCCACACATTTAGCTGCTTTTCCGTGATCATGCACTATATAAGTGTTACTTTAGCACCTTCAGGAGGGGCCTCACACACAAATTGGCAAATTTCCTTTTCCTTTCCTGGATGTATGACATTGGGCATTCATTAACATTGAACTCACGGCCACTAGCACTAAAACTCTTGCCCGACTGAAGTTTCTCTCACACATGCGCTTTCTCCGTAAGGCTCATCCCAGGCTTCTTTGCACTTAGGAACACTGGACAACACGTTAGCACTGCACTTGGGACCATTTTAAACAATGAAATTACCAAGAAAAAGCACAAAAATGAGAAAAACATAGTAGTAAATAGACTGTGAAAAACGCACATCACAGTATGAAAGCTGAAGTGAGAAGGCAAAGCTTGCCTTATTCCACCTTAGCTCAGAATGTGCAAAAATTAATCAGGCTATATTGAGGGTATGCATACTTTATTATATGTACATTGTACCTCAAAAAAACTTTTTAGTGTACTTTCCAGGCAACAAAATTTTAAGGGAAAAATTTTGGAGCTAAACAAGGAGCACCTGATGTGTTGCATGTTTTCAGTAACTTTTCTTATCAATCTAAATTAAATGTCTCTTGTTTTATAATTTCTCTCTCAATTTACATTGTTAATTTATAAAATGACATGAAAGTATAAATAATGGCATGGCCCCCGAAGATGTCTTCATCCTAATCTCCAGAACCTGTGACTATGTTACATTTCTGGGTAAGAGACTGTAGATGTGATTAAATCAAGGGGCTTACATAGAGATTACCTTGGATTATACTGGGTGGGCTTGACATACTCACAGGGTCCTTATGAGGGGGATGCAGGACAAGTCAGTCAGAGAGAAAGTCATGTGATGACAGAAGCAGAGACTGGAATATGCTATTCTGCTGGTTTTGAAGATGGAGGAAGGGACCCTGAGCCAAAGAATGCAATGAATGCAGTCTAGGCAGAAAAGGTGAGGAAACAAATTCTCCTCTAGAGACTCAGAAGGAAATAGCACTATGGACACCTTGACCTTAGCTCAATAAAATTGATTTCAAACTTCTGTCTTCCAGAAACATAAGGGAATACATTCATATTGTTTTAAGCCACTAAATTTCTGGTAATTTGTTACAACAGCAATAGGAAACTAATACAAAGGGGAAAGACGATGAAGTTTGAATATTTTTATTCTTTTGAATTCTTTGGTTTGCTTATCATGGAGACATGGAACACCCTTTCACTGTAGCCACTTTCTATGTCAAAAATGATCTCCATGTCAATACATCTCCATATCAAATTTCATTACCTCTTGCTTAAATGATACAGGCATTTCAGTGAAGAAGAAACAAACACTTTCAAACTAACACACCTTATTTTAAATGAATACCCATTTTCCAATTATCAAATTTATGTACGATCCTTGTATGAAGTACATAAAGAAACCAAACTCTCCTTTAACAACTCTGAGCATCTGCTACTGAAATTATCTTTGGGCTGCTATGAGCAATGCTTGGCTGAGCATTGTTACATCATTTTTGGGCTGATACACCCAGGTGAAAACTGAACTAAGCACTTTTAGTTTCCAGAACATCACTATGCACAGTACTATTTACTAGTTTGCGGAAACAAGGAAGAGAAGGTAGGGGTACTTTCTTCCCTTCCTTGCTTCTCTTGCATTTGGCACAAGGACAGGCCCGCTAGAGGATCAATGTCTGCTGGGACTTGTGTTGTATCAGGCTCTTCATCTGATTCTGATGCATGCTCAAGTTTGAGAAAATGGAGTTAGACAAACATGTATTGACATGAAAAGAGGTCCATAACATAATGAGTTACATAAAATCAGACTGCAAAAGAGTATATACAGTGTGATCCTACTTTTGAATATTCATACATACATATGAATGTGTAGAAACAGATCTGTAAAGATACACATTAAAATGTTGACAGTTTTATGTCAACTGAATGGGGAGGTTATAAATGATTTCATATTTTAAAACATGTTACTTACACTTTCAAACGTTTCTACAGTGAATAAAGTTGTGTAATTTTAAGAAAGAGCAAGACAAATATTCTCCATTTCAAAAGATGTGGCAAATGAGAAGGACCCATCTGTGCCTCTAAGTTCCACTCCGACTTGGGGAATCTTCTTGTCACTGCTGCCATCAACAAACCAGTACCTGGAGAGCACAATTTCCCTTCTAAGTTTCTCAAGCAGACAGAAACAAAATTGCTTTTCTTGGCTTCCCTTAGTATGGCTAAAATTTTCCAAAACACCTTGCCAAACATGTTAAGGAGATAATTGCATGTCAGTCAGGAAATACGAGAAACATAAATTTCAGAAGCTGGTTTCAGATCGTAACACAGCTATCTGCTCTGCTTTCCATTTCATATTTGCCATGAGATGTTTCTATATCCTGTCTACCAGGGCCAGATCACTCCATGAGCATCAACTCATACAGATTTCTTCTGAAACCACAGTCCTAGATTCACATCCAAAGGCTGTGTTTTCGCCCAAGTTGTTGGTGGGACTCGTGTCAGACTTGATAGATGAAATCATTCCTCATGCATGACTCCTACTTTCAGGGAGTTTGAGCCTGTGTGTAGACACTATATGTTTAAACCTGCCATCACTTTGTAACAGGTATAATTTCATACTCGCATCAGTACACAAAATTCAGGGGTGAAAAATATAATTTTAATTTGAAATAACTTTATTTGGAAGATCATGGCTCCTATTTCTATCTGAAAGAAGCATTTAATTATATTAATTCTATTCAATTTTTAATTTATTAATTCTGTGAATAAATCTTAATTCTATTAACAGTCCAAGTTATTAATTTTTTTGATTCTTCGGAGTTAAATGGCTATCCCATGAGGAGTATGCCTTTTTCGAGAGCTTTTCTTCCTAATCTCTTTCCCTCTTCATTGGTTGTAAATTCCTGGATTCTTATGCCACTGCCAGTAATTGAGAGTGAGAAAGGAGTTACCTTGCTTCAGGGTTTTTCTTTCTTAGTTCTCTGCTACCAGTTGATTTTTGCCTTGGTTTCTTTGACCATTTCTTTGTTGTTATCTGGACCTGCTATACCAATTGAGATTCAACATTCAGTATGATATTCTTCCTTTACCTCTTTGCTGTAGGCCTAGAACTGTCATTTGTACATCTTTTGTTAGGTGTCATAGATCAAAATTATTCACCAGAACTTAAAATAAATGTTAAAAAGAGAAAATATTAGAGTAGTTATATACCGTATTAACAATCTTGGTAAAGGTTTGTTTCATGTGTGTGTTTGCTTTTGAAATACTTGAAAGTTTATATTTATTTTTGAAATATTTGGCTGTAATTATATATATATATATATATATATATATATATATATATATATATATATATATATATATATTATATCAATGCATGGGCAGCACCCAAGGTGCTATGTGTATATTTTCCTAAAAGGATGGATCTTTCAGAGATGCTTGGGACAAGAGACAGGAGCCAATGGGAAAGGGGCAGACAGGGCGCTGCTTGTTCCCTAGTGTAGGCACAGAGACCAGGAACTAACAGGAGCTGCTAATTTACACAAGGGACTTGTGGAGGCTCCAGTGATAAGCAGTGCTGTTCCAGGACTTCTTCAGTGAGTTCCTGCCATTCAGATCTGTGGGCTGAGGAGTCGCTGTGTTCCTGGATGTACGCAGCTCAGCTGTAACACTGGATTTGGTTGGAAGGCACTATGGTGCCATTTGACCCCTCGAGGAGATGGAATTTGGGAAACAGCACCTAGATAGAAAAGCTGAAGTAGATGACAGTTAAAGTACCATTCATTGGTGGGGCATCTCCTGATGTGGCTTCTTGGCAGAGGATGTTAATAAAGGGGTGGCACGGATGAATCTGATTGTTCCTGTCACTGAGCCTGTGGAAGTAGTCTTCAGAAACAGCTGGGAAAATTTGGCGAGGTGAGCTGAGATCCTGTAGCTCTGTGGATGGGGCCGCATAGCCCATGAAATGTGAGCATTACCAATGTTAATATAACTGAAGACATTAGGGTTATGTTGTCTTAGGCCTTTGAGCCATCATCCATAGTAACCCCCAGAGCCACATTAGGTCTTTCATGGCCCTAAGCACTTTTCTTTCATGGGCTCCTTCCTCCATTAAAAAATTTGAAAAACTACATTTTACAACTGTAATAGCATAAAGCCTTATATAATCCACCTTGGAGTCATTATAATACACTCATTTTTTTCTTCTAATTAAAAAAAATGGAAATCATTTTTGTGGGCCTCTAAAAGTATCATGGGCCCCAGGTACTATGCCTACAGTGACTAGTGGATATGTTGTTCCTGGTAACCGCTTTCCTCTGTTTCCACCCCCACCCTCCCCGCAGTTTCTTCTTTCTTCCATCACTTATGTCCCCTCTGGATTACTTCATTGAGTTCCATCCAAATCAGCCTTTTTACTAACACTGGAAATTTACCTGTAAGTTTAATCATTTGCCAGATAGTTCATATGCATTAAGTTATCAAATTGTTTTCTAAAATGGATTTACTATTTTGAAAAAACTGTATCTACCAACTATGCATTCAAAATGATTTTTCTTAAAAGAAAGAAGCTATCATTTTTTTATGGGTACATATGCATCAACCCTAACTTCTTTACATTTTTTTTTTCTAAAAAATACCATGTTGTTTGTGCTGGCTCCAGAACTAAGGAGTACAGTTCTGTGGGCTCTAATATTCTGAAAATACAAATCAACTGAGTAAATGTACTTAACTTTCCTTCCAACCTTCCCTTGAGTAACACCTTGAACAAATTACTCATTGATGGAAAGGTATTGCCAGAAACTTTATCTCAGATTCAAAACAAAACAAAACAAAAAACATACTATGTTCTCAGAAAAGAACTCTTTCCTTAAATTTCTGTAGTTGTCCTCTCCTCTCTTCATGTTGCTCACATTATACTGGAAAGAGGTTGCTGGACTGGATTGATTTCTTTAAGAGAGGCGAACATCAAGTTACCCCCAGTCCTCATCCAGGCTGAATGAAGAAAACCAAAAATAGAAGAACATTCTTATAATCAGCTGAAAATATCAAACATGAACCTGAAAAAAACCAATAACTAACGTTAAGATATGCAGTGCTATGTAGAAAGCTTGATTTCAGTATGTATGAGCCTCCTAAGAACTTTTAAACTCATCAACATGCATTTTCTAGGGTCAAAGTGTTAATTAGGACAAAGTAGAAGTCATTTGGCCCTAACATGCCTCTCCAGTCACATGTTTTACATGTTATTTCCTATGCTCCAGCCATCTTGAATTTTTCATTATTTCTTGAGCATATGTTCTTTTCAAGTCAGCAGTACGTATCACTACTTCTGCCTCAAATATGCTCTCTTCCTTGACACTTACTACCTTTTCTGAATACCGCCTTCTCATCCTTCCAGACACAGCTCACGGGACGCTGCAGCCTCTGTGATCCTATGGCAATTAGCTCACTCTTCTATTGTGGCACTTACTGAAGATGACAGTTTATCTTTTTATATGTGTGTCTTTTTTTTTTCCCCACCCCACCAGACTAGAATTTCTTTGAGGGCAGTGATCCTATTTTATATGTTTTTACATTTCTAACACCTGGCATAATATTTAACATGTAGTAGGTGTTCAATAAAGGAGACAAATAAATGATTTAAGTAATAGGAACAGAAAGAAGTCACTTCAACATTTCCTTATTGTTCAAAGTTTCAAGGAGCACAAATCAAATTTAATGGAGTAGTATATACAAGAGCAGTGTGCTTGGTAGGTTTTCACAATCGGGATGATGGAGTAAATAGTAAATGTTATGTGGGGGAGGAAAAATAATTTTTCTCCTACCCTTCAAAGTTCTTCCTGGCTGGTCTTATAATCAAACTGACATAAGACAGAATAGGAAAAATTACCAAATTTATTATGTAAGTACATACAGAGCTCCCTTAAGTATATGAGACCTGAGAATACATTGGGCAGTTAAGGGTTATTTGCCAGGACTAAGATGAAGGAGGTAGGGATAGTGGTTTGGGACTTCACAGGGCAGGAAGGCAACTCACATGGAGTGGGAAAAGCAAATTTTTGGTAAATAAATGTTTCCTGGGCCATCTTTAACAATGGGACACAGAGAGGACTTTGATCAAATGGGCCTTGCTAGGTTCCTCCCTGTCTGTCACACACTAGTTCACATAAAACTATAGTTATCTATGGCTTCCTGGGAGAGATCCTCTATCTAAGTTCTTTCTTTCTTTCTTTCTTTCTTTCTTTCTTTCTTTCTTTCTTTCTTTCTTTCTTTCTTTCTTTCTTTCTTTCTTTCTTTCTTTCTTTTTAAAAAATTTTTTATCGGGGAAGGGGAACAGGACTTTATTGGGGGAACAGTGTGTACTTCCAGGCCTTTTTTTTCCCAAGTCAAGTTGGTGTCCTTTCAATCTTAGTTGTGGAGGGTGCCATTCAGCTTCAAGTTGTTGTCCTTTCAATGTTAGTTATGGAGGGTGCTGTTCAGCTTCAAGTTGTTGTCCTTTCAGTCTTAGTTGTGGAGGGCACAGCTAAGCTCCAGGTCGAGTTGCCATTGTTAGTTGCAGGGGGCGCAGCCCACCATCCCTTGTGGGAGTCGAGGAGTTGAACCGGCAACCTTGTGGTTGAGAGCCCACTGGCCCACGTGGGAATCAAACCGGCAGCCTTCGGAGTTAGGAGCACGGAGCTCCAACCGCCTGAGCCACCGCCCGGCCCTCTAAATTCTTTTAATCAGTAAGGGAGAAGATCAAAGTCCCCCCCACTCCAATCTTTCATTTCTTGAAAATAACCAGCTGAAGATAATCAATATCTTAAAAAAGGCTTATATTTTGAGGTGTCAAACTCTGCTCTCCCTCAGTTACTAATGTCATGGCCCTCATGAAGTCCAACAGATGATGGGGAAACATTGCATGGGACAGAATTGAGAAAGCATGGTAGGACCCAGGAATTCACTCAAAAGGAAGCACAGAAAAATAAAGAGAGGGGGAAAAAAAAAATATATATATATATATATATCTGGAATTCCTGGAGATGAGAAAAGAATGAAATGGAACATAAAAAAAATGATGATGTAAAACAAGAACAGATCTTGCTTGAAATAATGACAGAGTTTAAGCTCCATAATGATAGAGTATATCCTGTCTTCAGAAAAAAACTAAGAAAAGTTACTGAATGTCAAAACTAAAGAAAGAATCTGATGGGCTTCAAGGCTGCAAAGACAGGACTTTCAGTGCTAAAACCCAACAGTCCCAGATAGAAGATGATGGTTAGTCACTGTGTACATAGCACTCATGAATTTTTCATGAAAAAGTAAAAGATTCATTGACAAAATCTAGCCAACCAAGAGAAGAATCAAAATTAAGAGGTCAGAAATATAGGTTTGGTAAAAGAAATGGTAATACACACTGAATATATTTATGTATAAAATTAAAATGAAACAACTGTGGAATTTCTAATTCACCACATAATGTAAGTTTTATAAACCTTAACAATGTAAAACAAACATAGTTTATAAATACAAATGAATATTGGAAACTAGAGAGAGGGGGCAGTCAGGAGGTTGTATACTGTGGTAATTTCTTTACCTTCCCTAATAGAAAGGAGATTCTGTCTAAAATTGAAACGAGAGAGAGAGAGAGAGAGAGAGAGAGAGAGAGAAATACTCCAGCTTCTTAATGTCTTTACATCATGTGTTTACTGAGTCGCAGAAGGATCTTTTGGGAATGAACATATTATATCTATAGCAAAGAAATAGTTATTTGAATTTTCATTTTAATTCTTTTTTCTCCTTTCAAAGAAATATTAAATTATAAACTTTTATCTTAAAAATAGAAATATTGAGAACATTGGTTACTAAATATTGAGATTTCTTGTTCCTATGTGTTTGGATTTGGGGTAGAATTGAATAAAAATGCTTCTTTGTGTTTTTTCAATGTTTTTAAATTTGAAAAGCACTGTGATGATTCATTTTATGTGTCAACTTGGCTAAGCAACAGTACCCAGATATTTGGTCCAACATTATTCTAGATCTTTCTGTGAAAGTATTTTATAGATGAGATTAACATTTAAATCAGTAGGTGTTGAGTAAAACAGATTATCCTCTAAAATGTGGGTAGGCTTCATCCAATCAGTTAAAAGTATTAATACAAAAAGACTGATCTCCCCAGAAAAAGAGGGAATTCTTCCAGCAGACTGCCTTTGAATTTGAACTGGGTTTCTAGTCTGCCAGCCTACCCTGCAGATTTTGGACTTGTGTGCCTCCACAATTGTGTGAGCCAATTTCATAAAATAAATCTCTCATATATTATATTTACATATGTGTATATATACATATTCTATATGATATATGTCATACATATATGTAACACATGATATATACGATATACATGTATATATCATATGATATACATCATGTATATATCACATGACATATATGTATATGATATACATTGCTCATGGGCATACATTCTTATGGGTGTATAAGGAAACCTTACCTGCATCTCCAGGAAGAAAAAGCAATCATGCTTCCAAAATCTAAGCCCCCTTATATCTGAAGAGTAAGTGAATACGTTTGTGTTACTAAAAAGTGATGGTCCATTAAAATATTTTGGGCAGGCTTCACAAGAAAATGCTAACAGCATTTTGTGGGAGCATAAGGTGAGAGATATTTTTTCTTTCTTCTTTCTTTCTCTCTCTCTCTCTCTCTCTCTCTCTCTCTCTCTCTCTCTCTCTCTCTTTCTTTCTTTCTTTCTTTTAAATTTGTCTGCTTCCAGTGTTTGCAATTTTTAATCATATGCATGAATTACTTTTTATAATAATAATTCTAAAAGCTAGTTTAAATTAAAAAGGAAAGGGTACTTAATGCCACTGAATTGTACACTTGAAATAGTTAAAAAGACAAGTTCTATGCTATGTATATTTTACCACAAAAGGAAGGAAAGAAGGAAGGAAGGGAGGGAGGGAGGGAGGGAGGGAGGGAGGGAGGGAGGGAGGGAGGGAGGGAGGGAGGGAGGAAAGGAAGTAAAAGAAGGAAGGAAGGAAGGAAGGAAGGAAGGAAGGAAGGAAGGAAGGAAGGAAGGAAGAGACAGGGCAGGAGAAAGGGAGAGAAGGGAAAAGGAGTGGGTAAGAAGAGGGAAGAAAGTCTTAGACTGATAAATAAAGGACGAAAAACAAATGTGTAAATATTGTTCTACTTTTCCCCAAATTGTTCAAGTGTCTATGTGATGAGCTAAAAAGAAAAAATGTACTACCTGGACGACTGTAACGAGCCCCCTAAGCAATGAATAACAACAAGAGCAACCTTTGGTGACAGTATAATTTGCCACATTCCCACCTCCAAGTTCGTTCCATGGTTGGGCAACCATGGAAGGCCAGGACTGCCGAACCTACTCTTTGCAGAAACCATCGCTGGACTTGCACCTCAGCAGGCTGCTTCCAGGAGCTGCCAAACCAGCAGCATGATACATCTGGAGCTTTGCCCATATTGTTATTTCCTCACTTTTCCATGAAAAAATCGAGACACAATAAAAACATCCCAGACTCCTGGGTTCCCTGCATTACAGCTGGCTCCAGCAAACTTGACCTGGCCAGGTTCCCACCTGAGTGGAGAGGAAAGAGGAAAGGGGCAGGGTCTACACCTAGGTCATGGAGGAGACGGATGCCTGGGCTGTAGCAGCTTGCCCTGCAGCCAGGCTGGAATCATCTATTATAGAAAAGCTGGGTCCTGATCCTGTTAGTCAGCTGCCTTAAGCTTCTAATGGCTTCACAATATGTTGGGGAGGCTCTGTCTCTCTTGCCTCCCTCTATGTCCTCATTTCCTGGTCCCTCCTCATGTCAGTGAGATAGGACTTCTTCACCCAATGGCCTTTACCCTCACTGCTTCTCCTGCATGGCGGAGGAGACAAGACGTGATGCAGACATTTTGCCATAGCATTTGTTTTAAATTGTGGTAAAATATATATAACATATAATTTACCACTTTAGCCATTTTTAAGTGTACAATTCAGTGGCATTAAGTATATTCACAATGTTGTGCTTGACATAGCCTTTTGATGCAGGGGACATTTTGAGGCAGCCCATTTGATTTTTCCCCAATTTTTTTCTTTTCAAAAATTTCAAAAGAACAGGGCAATGAATAGCCATTCACCTAAATTCTCCATTTGTTAACATTTTCCTTCATTTTTCTCATACTCTCTTTTCTCACTGTATATAGTTCGTTCTTGCTGGGGCATTTGAGATTCAGTTTCAGGCATCGTGATGACACAGACATCAAGCCACTGTTAAATGCTTCTCCATGTATCACTTAAACACAAGGACACGCTTTTCAAAGCACACAAGCTCTTGTTTGTTTTTTTATAGTTCAGGATCCAAAGTTCACATCATATTTAATGGTGATGTTTCCATAGCATCTTTGAATCTAGAACACATACCCAGTCTTTGTGTGTGTGTTTATGTCTTTCTTTAGATTACTATTTCTGAAGAGTTCAGGACAGTTATTTTGAAGAATATTCCTTGGTATTTTTCGTTTGTTTGCTTGTGTTTGGATTCAAGTTGTTGCCAGAAAACGCATTCTCGGAATCACAGGAAAGAATTCAAGGAGGCACTGAATACACCAAGCAAGCAAAGCCAAGTAAGCAGTGGATTTATTAAACGAAAGGAAGAGAGTACACTCCAAAAGCAGTGGGAGTGGGCAGGCCAGGAGAAGAGCAACTGCCCTGAGGAACAAAGAGGCTTAAAATTTTATTAGAATGGGGGCACAAAATATTCAAGTTTTAGAGACGGCATTATAGGCTTTCTTAGGCGGGTCCGCACTGACCACACCTTCCCCTTGGAAAGTGGGATTTTTGTCCTTATTTGGCTCTAGTCAGAAATGTCATGGTGACGCAGGGGGTGGAGATTTTTCCTGCTCATAATGCTAATAATATTATGATCTATTATAATTAGCTAAAGTTCACCTTGAGGGGCAAGATGTTGTCCTGCATCTGTCCTTGGCCACCGAAATCTAGTTCTGGTTGACCTGGTGGCTGCAGCTGTTCTTAAGAACAATCCAATCTCTTTCCATATCTCCCCTTACTTCCTCTTTCCTTTTCTCATCCCTCTCTCCCCATGGCCCTATTCCTTCTGCCTATAGTAACAAAGTTAAGTATTATTGGTACAAAGCCTATTATTTTGATATCAACTGGTGTACTGCAATTCAATTCTGGTACTAGCCACCTGGATTTAAGCACAGACCCCACAAGTAGAGGGCACAGTCCACAAAAAGGCTGCCTTAACTTGAGATGCCAGGTGTAAATTCAGAGGAACCCTAGGCCACAACACTATGACCAACTAGCTCAAACTCAGGGTTTTTTTGGGACCACCTTGAGTTCAATAATTTGCTAGAATGACTCACAGAATTCAGAAAAATGCTGTTGTAGGGGAGGAAAAATAATTTTCCCTCTATCCTTCTAGGTTCTTGGTCAAGACCCCCTTGTAATAAAAGTCAGGGTAACAGGAGGAAAACAAACAGAAGTTAAATAACATACACGCCTCCTGTATACATGGCAGATACCAGGAAAACTGAGTAATTCCCTGAAATGGCCCAAACTACCACTTTAAATATGGTCTCCAGCTAAAGACAAAAGAAAATGTTGGGAGTGGGAGGAGCCAGTTTTGAGAGACTATCAGGCAAAGCACAGTGAACAATGGTAAAGTTGTTATGCAGAGTTAAGTAGGCACCTTCTTCACGGATAAAAGTTTCTAGGTATTTAGCCATCTTTTTCTTCCTGGTACAGAGAGGGAGACACCATTATAAATGAAGATTCCCCTTATAAATGTAAATGTCTCTTACAAAAGGGTAATTCTACTTGGTTTTCAGAGCTTCTCCCATGTATGCTGTGTTTTTTTAAAAAAAAAAAAAAAAACCCAGCTCAAGATAATTCTTATGCCAAAGAATCATACTTTGAGGTGGCAAATTCTGCTCCCCTTCACCATATAAATTATTATAAAGGCTACAACCCAGGAATAGCCAAATGAAGAGATTTATTGGGCGAGACCTGAGAGAGCCTTGAACATAGAGCTTCTGTGCCCTGTCCCTGTGGAATCAGGACATGTCACCTTCCTGGGACATGAATATGTTCAATAACCAGGAAGGTCCACTGAGCTTTCATGTCCAGATGTTTTATTCCAGTTCCATCATGTGGGCATAATTGAATCATTGACCACATGATTGAATTCAGTCTCCAGGTCTCTTCCCCTCTCCAGAAGATGGGCTGGTTCAAAGTCTTGACCTTCTAATCATGTGGTTGATCTTTCTGGTAAGATCTCCTATCCTGAAGCTATCTAGAGGCCCACGATGAGTCACTTTGTTAGCATAATAAACTCAGGTGTGACCCAAGGCTCATTAGTAACAAAGACACTTCTATCACTAAGAACCTTCGAACGTTTTAGAAGCTCTGTGCCAGGAACCAGGAACAAAGACCAGACAAATTATTTACTATATAACAACTACAATATGTAGGTCATTTGGTTTACTTTTTAATTTACTATATCAGGAGGCCCCTAATGTTAGTTTGTCCTATCTTTGCTGATATAAAATTTGATAATTGCCATATTTCTCCATTGTAAAGTTATTAGCCTTTTTAACTAACAGGTAATATTTTGTGTGATATTTTGGATATCCAATTTCCCAAAGTGTTCTCACTCAAAAGTTTTACCATTCATTGATAATTATTGACTAAATCAGCTATTGCAAAATGATTACTTTCTAATTCAATAATTTCTTCTACATTTATTAGTTGGCAGTTTTCTGTAAAGAACTTTCTCTTTGCCCTCTCACCCTGTTTAAATTTTTAAGTCAAGTATCATTATGAATGAATGCTGTTACTTTTATTTTTATGTTCAAATTATCCTATATTCCGCCAGTGAGAGTCCCTTCAAGCTGGCTCCTGTGTCCCATTTTGAGCACTCACTCTCTGGCCCAACATGATGTTGATGAGATTGTTATAATATTGAACCATTTGATGCAGCCTAATAAACAGTAAAATAACCATTAATTATCAAATAGTAAGTGAGAGAGTGTCCCTCTTTCATCTAGATGTTCTCCATCACTGATCCCATCCTTTGTGGAAGAGATTCCCACATGAAGTGGCTGTCTGGCCTGGGGTGAAGGATGGGTGGGCTTTAGATACCAACAGAGTGATTGCAAATAGAGGAAATCAGGATCACCACACTTGATCATCCAGAAAGGGCTATCAAACTCAGTGATGACTCTGATAATTCATTTTAGCTTTATGGAATGCACATCAGTTAAACAATTACAATTGCATCCCTAATCATGGTAATTCACTTTCCATTAGAAAAGCTTAAAAATGCATCTTTTATTGTAGCTTTCCTTATTTGATGTATAGCAGATGAATAGCAGGGGAATGTTTCAAGGGTTTAAAGGAGAGAAGGAAATTTTGGCTAAAAATGACTCCTTATTCTGCGAAGAATGGTCAGGTAAACCTCTAATGATTTTCTTTTAGCTAAGTAATACATACACATTTGTTTATAAATTTTATAATGGATTTTTTGAAGGACAAATGACATGCTTTTAGAAGCTGAATTAGTTCTAAAAGATTTTTAGAAAATTCTAGCTATCCTTTTAAAGTACTACATACAATGTATTCATTCACAAATAATTCAGACAACATAGAATATAATAAAGTTGAAAATAAGTCTCCAATAATTTCAATTCATAGGTAGAAACTTATACAAGGGAAGGCATTTAGAGATGGGGTTGAGCAGGGTTTCTCAACCTCAGCAACAATGACAATTGGGGTTGGATAATTCTTGGTTGTGGGAGGCTGTGTTCTCAATTATGGGATATTGAGCAAGATCCCTGGCCTCCACCCACTAGTTGCCAGTAGCACTGCCCCTTTCTGTTGTGGCAACCAAAAATGTCTCCAGATTTTGCCAAATGTCTCCTGAGGGGCACAATTGCCCTCAACAGAGAACCACAGGGTTAGGGGAAGTAAGCTCTATTGCACACATAACTGGTACTAAAAATAATTTTTAAATCAACATATTAATGTCAAAACTTCAGTTTTAAAAATGACCCTTAAATGAAAAGAGACATATCAAGGTAGCTATCTCAAAATGTCTTAGTTTCAGTCTAGTCACTCGTATTGTGGGTCACTCATACCAAAACAGCCTTTCCTCTTCTTTCCCTCTTCCAGTCCATTTAAATTTTCAAATAAAGTAGTATGAACTCATGAACCCCTTAACTTGATGACTCCTGCCTTGGATCTCAGCCTAAACATCACTTCCTGGGGTATTCCTGGGACATTTAATCTGATTTCCATACTCCTGCTATATGTTCCCACAACATCCTGTCTTTTCTTTTGTTTATAACATGCATAACATTTGGAATCACCTGTTCAATATCTATCTACCCTACCGTGTTTCCTCGAAAATAAGACCTAGCTGGACAATCAGCTCTAATGCATCTTTTGGAGCAAAAATTAATATAAGACCTGGTCTATATAACATAACATAACATAACATAACATAACATAACATAACATAACATAACATAACATAACATAACATAACATAACACTGGATCTTACATTAATTTTTGCTCCAAAAGACGCATTAGAGCTGATTGTCTGGCTAGCTCTTATTTTCTGAAAAACACGGTACTTGACTGAAAGCTCAGTAAGGACAGGGGCACTGCTGGTGTTGATTACTACATCTCATAAAGTCTGACATTAAGTATATGCCAAAGACATTATTTTGAAATTCAATTTCCCTTTGGTTCCAAAATTATTCAAATTTAAGAACATGTATGACATCACTCTTTTTTATTATGATGAATGCACTTTGGTAAAAAAGAGATAAGAAGATACCTTAAGAGGAATAGATAACTGTGAGTTGGGTTTGACTATCTTTTTCCAGTTTGTGGTACCTGTCAATCCAACACATATTTCACTCACATTGCATTTTAAAAGTCACAGGATAATTTTTTATATAAAGCTAAATAAACATACTATTTGAAAATGCTTAACATAAGTTGAAGGGATCTGTGAAATCTCATGTATTTTTTTTTCTTGTAGAAATGGTACTATATGTTTGTCCTGAACATAGTCTCAAAGTATTCAAAAATCTCCTGATCTCTATTGATAGGAATGAAACAATTTCTGAAACAAAGTCATTGAGGCTTTCTGTACAGGATACTTTTGACTACAAATAACAGAAAACCCAATTCAAAATAGCTTAAACAAAAAGAAAATTGTCATTATTTTATATAATAAGATTCAAAGATGACTGGTTTTCAGATTTGGATAACCAATTAGATCAATACCATCTTTGAATACCCAAGTTCTTTCACATTTTCTATGCTGTCACCTGCATAGAATGGCTGCCATTCTATGTGACAAAAAGGCTGCCCTACTTTCAGAAGTCACATGCAGCCTATCACTGAACAGAAAGATGAACCATCTCATCCTTTATGTTTCTTTAAAAACTTTTAAATGTACATAAAATTCATTTTTCATTGTGCAGTTTTTTGGGGTTTTTTTGTAAGTGGGTTTTTCCAGGACCCATCAGCTCCAAGTCAAGTAGTTGTTTCAGTCTAGTTGTGGAGGGCTCACCTCACAGTGGCCCATGTGGGGATCAAACCAGCAACCATGTTTGTTATGAGCACCGTACTCTAACCAGCTGAGATAACCGGCCACCCCTGTGCAGTTGAGTTTTGACAAATACGTAGTTATGTAATCACCTCCACAGTCAAGACATAGAACAGTTCCATTAATCCCTAAATCCCTTTGTGCTGCTCCTTTGTAGTCAACCCTTCCCCCTAGCCCTAACTCTGACAACCACTGATCTCATATGTGTGTAGTGGTGTATCATTGTGGTTTTAATTTGTATTTCCCCAATGCATAATGATTTTAGCATATTTCATATGCTTATTTGCCATGTATATAACTCCTTTGGTGGAGATTTTGTTTAAATCTTTTGCCCCTGTTTTTTTTCTTACTATTGAGTTTTGACAGTTCTTTATATAGTCTAGATAGATATAAGTTCTTTGTCATGTGTGTTTTACGAATATATCCTCCAAAGCCTGTGGATTATATTTTCATTCTTCTAATGCTATCTTTTGTGAAACAAATGATTTTAATTTTGATGAAGTACAATTTATCTTTTTTTTTTCTTTCATCAACTGTACTTTTGGCATCCTATCTAAGAAGTCTTTGCCTACTCAAATTCACAAAGATTTTCTTCCAGGTTTTCTTCTAAAAGTTTTAAACTTGTCCATTTAAGTCTGGGATCCATTTTAAGTTAGTTTTTGTCTAAAGTATGAGGCATAGATTGAGGTTCTTTTTTTTTTTTAAATTTAATTGTCTTTGTCTCTTGGTAAAATCAGTAGATTTCATTTGTGTGGGTGTATTTCTAGACTCTATTCTGTTCCCATGGGTCTATTCTCTCACCAATACCAATCCATTTTGATTACTATAGCTTTCTCCTAGTAAGTTTGAAGTCAGGCAGTATGAGTTCATTACCTTTATATATTTTTTCAAAATTGTTTTGACTATTCTACTTCCTTTGACTTTCCATAAAACTCTTAGAATCAGTTTCTCAATAAATAAAAAGTAATCTTCCTGGGATTTTGATCAATACTATGTTGAATCTATAGATCAATTCAGGAAGAACTGGCATAGTAACAATACTGAGGTTTTCTAATCCATGAACTCAATATAATGCACCCTTTCAATTCTCTTTCAAGAGTGACAAAAATAATTTCAAGTAAAATCCATGGCAGACTTCCTTCATATCTCATTAACTTGAATGGGTCACTAAGCCCAAAGCCATTCATTGTCAGGAGGAGTACAATTGACATGGCAGTCTCAGAGCAGTGTTTTGAAACTTTGCCTCATAACCTATTAGTGTATTAGGAAATCAATTTAATGGGTCAGAATCATCAGTAAAAAAAAGGAGTAGAATAAACATATCAAAGCATAATGCAAAATAAAAAGGTAGATATTGTTTTATTAAGCTTTCTTTTCAATTTTCAATAAAAATTAAATAGAATGCATGTGTGTACTAGGTTGCCATGTGAAATGTATTTCTTACTTTGAGTTACATTCTAGAAAGTTAGTAATCTTAGATTTAATTCTGAACTGGGGATACAATCACCCTCTCTGATGAATAGAGGCCTGAACAGAATATGCATCTGTTAGAAAGAGAGAAAGAGTAGATATTGAATACTCAAGCAGCAGAGATTGCTATATCCCCTAACGTTTTTTTTCTTTCCTTCATGGTGAATTCTGTCTTTCTGTGCTTTTAGACTCCAGTTCATGAAAACATGCCATTTTGCCCAAGTTGAAGGCTCACAGATAATTACACAAACATAAATCTTCTATTGCTGCTCAATTAGAGGAAACAAAAATTAAAAAGAAAAACTGTTGGTTCTCTTTTGGAGACAGGCTGCAGAAATAGGAATAGCGATCTCTGACAATAACTGCTATACTTAGAAAAAAGTCCTATATTTCAGATGGACATGAACAGGTAATTAGTCTGACAAAAGAGAGAATGCTTATGTCAACAGTATAATATCACTGCACTGACATTATTTAAAAATTTAAATATACTATATTAGATCCCAGTTAATTGGTTATGTAAACCGTAAGTCAAAGGTCTATGAATGTAGTTTGGTAGAATCTCAGAGTCAAAACCTTTGACGATAAGAAAGGAATTTTGTTGCCAAATGCAGTTTCTTGGCACTTGCCCTCTTACAACAAGTTCTTAAAACTCCAAAGCAATTTATGTACTCAGTTTCTGTTAACTTACAATTCACAACTTTAGTAATCAGTTCTAAATGTCAGAAAATGAAGGAAGGTATTTCACAAACCTTGGAAGCAAAAATTGCCTTTAAAAAAGTTTACAACTAAACATCGAGGAAAATTTCTTAGTTCAAAGAGCCTGGTATGTGGGGTTATGTGATCCCTTGACACATGAAGAAAGTCTTGCATTTTTGCCTCTTGTTCTCTTTAGTACAAGGATGTCCTGTGTGATCTATCTCACAGCTCCACCAGGAATAGGAATAGACTGGATTTGACTAGACAATTCCCCAGATAAATGCAATATCAAATCTGCTTCAAATTTGGCCAGTGGTTTCTGCAACAAAAGTTTATTTTTCCCTTGGTTCCTGGGACATACACAACCACTCCATTGACTGGTGTATGTATAGAATAACCTTTCAGGTACTTTCTTTGCATCACACCTGGTTATTAGGAGCCAGTTACATTTTTTTGGCTAAAGATCAGATTACTCCATCGGTAGACATAAAGGCATGTTTGTTTCACATCTGTACCAAAAAGTGTTGAAAGTGGTTGAGTGGGGGGCAAGAGTAGTAACCCCAAACAAAACAACCAACTCCAGGATCTATTTTTTTCCCCAGGATCTATTTTTTAGCTTAAAATAAAAATCCCCTTCTTCTCCTTCCAGATTGATTTCTATGCCATCTAAGGTTTCGAAACTAACACATAAACATTTTTAAACTAAAGGTCATTCCACAAGTTAGTAGAAACTGGGAAATCACATCTTTGATGGATACAACTATTAACTAAGTATTTGCTGGACTTCATAGTAAATCGAAGAGGTTTATCATTTCAAACATCTTAAAACACTGCAAGAGAATATTATAGAAGTATATAGTTTCCCCGAAAATAAGACCTAGCCAGACAATCAGCTCTAATGCATCTTTTGGAGCAAAAATTAATATAAGACCGAGTATTTATATTATATTATATTATATTATATTATATTATATTATATTATATTATACCAGGTCTTATAGTAATATAAGACCAGGTCTTATATTAATTTTTGCTCCAAAAGATGGGTTATAGCTGATTGTCTGGCTACGTCTTATTTTCGGGGAAAGAGGGTAGTGCCTCTCTTCCAGATTGTCCTCTATGTCTGAGGCATTTGAGTAACTTTGCATTACCTTGGTTAAATTTTATATCTTCTCCCCAAACAATTTAAACACCATCCAAATATTCTTCACTCCACTGTTGTTTTTCCATCCTGGTAGGACATTTGAAGCATGGCCTCAGTGTTCCTTGGGCTCAGGTGTTAAGAGACCTGCCTACCCACTTCCAGTAAATGCCCATGCCTTTAAAATCACAGGATCACAAACAACAAATCTGGAATGCCACTGCTTGTCAAAGCTAATGACATTTTTAGGGGTGTTTGCCTTAACTGAGGGAGGAACTTGGGAGCTAGGGGAATGGGGTGAGGGTAAATATGTAGTAATAATGGCTAAAATTTACTCCTTGTTTAGCATGTCCATGGCACCATACAACATTTTACATATATTAGGTTACTTTAATCTTTACCTGTGAGCTAGTTACTATTTATCCTTCAAGTATTTTAGAAGTTAAGTAACTTGACCAACAACATATGTCAAGTATACTCTTAATCTTAGCCTTCTTGAGGGTGCAGATATTTTATTCCTCATTATAGCTGCAAAATTTAGAACACTTGAAACATAGTAGTTCCTCCATAGATATTTATTAAATAAATGAATAAATGAAAGAATGTGTTAATCAAAGTGAGAGAGCTAGGTATAAAACGTGGGTCTTTCAGACCTTGCTGTCTATTCTCTTACTCTCTTTCAACCACATTCCATAGCATCCTCACAGGGTAAGACTGACGGTTCTGGAATGTTGGTTTCCATGGTTAGTATTCCTATTGGCTCCTCTTCCCATCGGTGAGGCTGTATAGCCTAATGGGCAGTAGCTTGGACCTACTAACTCTGGCTTTTGATTTTGTTTAGGGCATCTTCCAGCTGTTTCCTCCTAGACAGTCCTGAATTTTGCCACCTTTATACCTTCTATTGTAGAGAAAATAGTAAATCGGGCACTGAAGCACAGGGAAACAAGTTGGTGGTGACAAAAGAAAATAAAATCTCAGTCCCAAACCTAGGGAGTCCACAAGATGACACAAACTTTTGAAATAGCATGAACATGTGGGTTTCCTTTTTCTTGTGCAACTGCTATTTATCAGCAATTCTTTTAACTTGTTGAGAATTAGGGGATGGGAAGGGAGGGGCAAATCACACAGTACAAATGAAGACATAATTCAGATGAGGGGAATCAAACTTTTGTCAAAGCAGAAGATCAGGCCGCAAGTGGGCAGAAATAATAACAAAAAGAATAGCAATCCTGGTGGTTGAAAGAGATAATATTATTTGTGTTGTTGATCATAGGGGTTGGGGAAGGAAAAGACTCTGGTGTCTACTTCCTGTCCAAGATTTCTCTATGGAGTGGAATGTGGACATTTCTGGGAATTGACTGAGTTCTTTGTTTGCTTGTTTTTTTCCAAGACAAAACAAGAGTGTGGCAGAAAAGGAGAAAATGCCACGGCTTGCACCAGAGCACAAGGAGGTGTGGGATTCTGGCTCGGGAAATGCTAGCACCTCTATAAAGGGAGAAACAAAGCTCTGGGTGTGAGTTGTATAAAGGAAGCAAGAGGCTGCCTGTTAGGATGGAAAGTGAATAAGCTTTGGTGCTAGAGAGAGCTGTGTTGAATTTCTGTTCCACCAAGTGATGGTTTTGTGCTTTAGAGTCACTCCATTAGTATTCCTGAGCAGAACCCATAAGTGCCAATTTGGTGCTTGAGAGAAACAGAATAAAAAATGCCCTCAAACTGCCCTTGTCATTCATGTGTGGCTCACAGGTGGATTTTACTAAAAATGCGCACTGATGGTAAGCTTCCTATTTGAGTTATTCTTACTAAATATATGTTCTTCTCTTTTGTTTTCCTGCTATTAAAGCAATGTATATGTCAAGAAGCATACAAACAAGGTGTTTTTATTTTTTTGTTGTTTTACAATTAAATAAATCATTATTTAAAATAGTTCTCCTTCTAATTTTGGTTGCTCTGAGGACACTGCTTTAGTCACTCATCTTGACAGCACAATTTTTCCACTGATACCCAGTTTCCTCTTCTGTATAATGGGAGATAAATCATCTCTAACTTGCTTAGTATGTATTGGGTTCTAAATAAACAGTAGCTGTGATAATGAGGATGATGATAACAGGAGTTCTGTGAGGTTGAAGTCTTTCAAAAGCGGAACATACTAACCTACTCACAGAATGGACGGCCTTCTGCTTTCTGTACAACAGAGAGAGCTTCCCCTTGGACAGCAAAATAGAAAACAGTTACCTTCCATCAGCACTGTCCTGTTAATGACTTTTCAGCACAAGGGGTTGTAAAGTTTTACCACTTTGGACGATTCCATTTTTGTTTGATACAACAAGTTTTCACCCCCAAACAAACTATATACTCTGTAAGAACTGCTATTTTGACACTGGTTTTTTGCACAAAGACACACTCACCAATTCACTTGACACAATTTCTAATCAGATAACATCATTACATGCCCAGATCTTTCTGCTTTGCATACATGAGCCAGGCAAGAAGAATTAATGGGTAGCATTTTCTAGGATTCTTTAGTCCGACTATGCATTTACAGACAGTCCCCGACTTATGACGGTTTGACTTTACAATTTTTGACATCACGATGGTGTGAAAGTGATAAGTACTCAGTAGAAACTATACTTCAAATTTTAAATTTTGATCTTTTCCCAGGTTAACAATGTATGGTACGATACTCTCTCATGATGTTGGATCAGCTGCTCCCACCAGCAACGTGGCCATGAGGACAAACAACCAATATCTACAGTGCACTGTCGTGCCAGTGTTTTGGCATATTGTGTTCTGAGCATATTTAAGGTAGGCTAGCCTAAGCTATGATGTTCAGTGGATTAGCTGTATTAAATGCATTTTCAACTTAATGTTATTTTCAACTTAAAATGGGTTGATCAGCACATAACCCCATCATGAGTCCAGGAGCGTCAGCATATTATAATATTACCATATGTTTCAAAGTAGTCTTGTGTTTAGATTTTAGCTCTGTGTTTTTCTATACTATAACCTTATTTTTAAATGCATTTTGGTGTAAGATAACTATGAGCTATAGAAGTTGGAAGAAAAAGTGTGAAAAATGATTTAAAAAAGAAGACACACACTAAACTATTTCCCACTTACCTTCTTCTATCACCCACCACGCACTCTCATGACTTGTCTTTCTCAATGACTAAAGTAAGCTTTCTCTAATATACATTTTACATAGTCTCTATTTACATTCAATTTATCCTCTATTATTTGAAATTGCTTTCAATGATTTATTTTTCTATTTGTGAAAATCACTTGGGATCTTGCTTAGGTTGAGGTAGAACACATCATAATTTTTCCCATTATAATCCATGCAAATATTTTTTCATATAATGGCTTCTCAGAGCATCAGGGTTTACATGAATGAGTTAAAGTCATTATGTGAAGGATAGATTGGAAAGTTAAACAAAGAGATTTATGTTCTGTGTATGATATGTTTCATCAACTTTAAGTGCTGAAAGCCTTTGTGAAGGGAGAAACAAGAAAGACCATATCATCTCTTGACTTTTGGACAAGACATGGAAAAACACGAGGACAAGAACACTACATTTTTTTGGTAGTCTTCCTCCCTCCGTCATGGTCTAGTCCTTCTCAGTCTCTTATACTGTTTCTGCCTGCTTTTCCTGACCTCTAAATGTAAGAGTTCGAGGCAGTGGTGTGCTGGTAAATGTCTAACATCTGGCTCTACAGGGGAAAGAACGCTGTTGTGGGGGGTTTGCCAGTGTTCATGGCACCAGCATTTCCACTGTGGCTGAATTCAATTCAAGCTGTCGGTATGCCATTACTGACTGGGAGCTGGGGAGAGACGCGCTCCGTCAGCTCTCACTAGTAGTTTAGAGCTAGTCCCAGCTCACCATTGGCCCTAAGGCTTAGTAATCAGCCTTTTCTTTATTTGGACTTATTTTCTAGGTGATCTCACAAATTCCATGGCTTTAAATACCATCCATATGTCAATAAATTCCAAATTAGATCTTACGCCCAATCTATTTGCACATGTTCATATACAGTGTTAACTTGACATCTTCATGTGGAGGTCTAACAGACATGTAAAATTTAACAAGTACAAAACAGAACTCATGATTTCACTCGTTTGCCTCCAAAGTCTTCCACCATTTTAGTAGATGGTATCACCATTCACGCAGTCACTCATTTCTAAATCCTCAGAATCATACTTGACTCTTTCTTTCTCTCATATCCCACATCCAACTCATTAGCAGGTCTTATTAGTTGTGCCTTTAAATTCATCTCAAATTATAATGATGTGCACCCAACCACCTCTGGTTCTTGCCATGTAATAACGCAATTTCTCTCCTGTGGTGGTGTCCCTACCCCCTCACAGTTAACTCTACAGGGCAGTCAGAGTGAGCCTTTAGATTGGAAATCATATCCTCATGACTCCTTTGTTTAACCACTCCACCCCACCAACTGCAGTATCATTTACAATAGTCAACATATGGAAGCAATCTGGCTGTATGTTCATCGATAGATGAATTGTTAAATAAGATATGGTACATATATACACAATGGAATCTTACTCAGCAATAAAAATGAATGAAATCTTGCCATTTGTGATAACACGGATGGAAATAGAGGATATTATACTAAGTGAATTAAGTCAGAAAGTAAAGGACAAACACCATATCATTTCACTTATATGTGGAATCTAAAAAACAAAAAAATCCAAATAAATGAATAAACAAAACAAGATGGAAACAGATCCAGAGATACAGAGAGCAAGCTAATGGCTGCCAAACAGGAGGGGTTTAGGGGAATGGGTTAAAAAATATATGGAAGCAGAAAATAAAAGGTTGAAAAACAAATGCTATGCATATGTGGCTATATTAATATTGAACAAAGTAGACATCAAGACAAGGAATGTTATCAGAGATAAAGATGGTTATTTCTGAATGATAAAGAGACATTTCATCAAAAAGACATAATAACCCTAAATTATATGCTCCTGATGACAGAGCTTCCAAATACATGAAGTAAAATTGGCAGAACTAAAGGAAGAAATAACAAATCCACAATCATGGTTGGAGATTTTAACAGCCCTGTGTCAGTAAATTCATAGAACCAAATAAAACTCAACAAGAATTTAGAAGATCAGAACAGCTATATCAAACCAACTTGGTTTTACTGACATTGTAGAACACTATACCCAACAACTGCAGAATACACATTCTTTTCAAGTGCATATAGAATATTCACCAAGTTAGACCATATTCTTGAACATAAAACACATTTTTTAAAAAATTAAAAATATACAGAATATATGCTTCAAGCACACACTGAATCACTTTAAATTAGAAAACAATGACCAAAACACATAGGTAGAGAATCTCCCAGCTTAATTTGTAAATTAAGCAGCACACTTCTAAATAATCCATGGGCTCAAAAAAGAAATCACAAATAATATCAGAAACTATTTCTAACTGAAAGATAAAAAAAATAAATTAAAAAGCAGCCAGTGGCAAAGCTTTAGGTAGTGCTATTGTTTTTCAGTATCATGGATTGCCTACTAAAAACCAAGGAGTGGAAAATAAAGAAATAAATAAGCAAATATGCCCCTCCCTCCACTGCCCACCACCAAATTAGCTTTCTACTACATTCAGAATACGATTCAAAACCTGCCACCTCCCATGAGTCTCTACTACTTCATCTGGGCCTGGCTACCTCTTCAATTTCAACTCTTTCCACTCTGCCTTCTGCTTACCCAGCTCTAGCTGAACTGGTCTGCTTGCCGTCAGCAACACACCAAGCTTGTTCCAGCTTGGATCTTTACATTTCTGTACCCTCTGCAGGGAAATCTCCTCCCAGAGCCCTATCCCATATCTTCACATAGTCAGCTCACCTCATGCAGGTTAACTCAAATGTTACGTCTTAAGAGAAACCTTCTTTCACCAACATCCCAAGAGAATCACCTTCAACCCCCTCTACCAACCTTATCCCTCTCTATCTTCTTTCCAAGCTAAATTTTTCTTTAGAGCACTCCTCACTGATTTATACTATTTATTGATTTGTTCCCACAAAGGTAGGCATTTGTCTTGTTGAGTGTTATAGTCCCAGTACCTATAAAGGTGCCTTGCACACGGTAGGTGCCTAATCAATATTTGATATGAATGAATGCATATAATGAGAAATGAAACCACCTATTCCCACACAGTTTACTGTCTGTGTCAAGGATCGCAACCTTTTTTCTGTGAAGTAATTATTTGTGGTCATACAGTCTGTATCACAAGTATTTAACTCTGTATTTGTAGAATAAGAGCAGCCACCGACGATACTTAAGAGACTGAACTTGGCCATGTTGCAATAAAACATTGTTTTCAAAAACAGGCCATAGAACAGATTTGGCTTTTGGACTGAAATTTACAGACTCTGGTCTGGATGGCCATGGCTGGACTATTCTGTTACCTTCGTTAACATGATCTTGCTATTCCATTGTCTTTATCACCATGGCTTTCCTATTCCAGAAAATTCTTTCTCAAGCTAATAAAAGTTGCAAATAACTTTGGAAAACCCAGTTGAATGAACATCAGACTGTTCAACTTTTCATCAAATAGCATCAAGTCACAGTTTTCTCTCCAAGAGTCTTCAAAACATATTGTCAAACCCTCACTTTGCTGTGTCCACCAATCCCAAGCAATCCTGCATTGAAAGACCTGACTTCAGCCAGACCCCAAAACCTCATAAACACCATAGTCTTGTTCTCCCTCCTCAGTGATGCTACTAAGATTCTCTCAAGGTGATGATGACCCTGAGTGCAATAAGCAATAACCTGAGTTATTTGCTGGTGTTTCTAAGGAGTCAGTTATAATAAAAGACAAACCCAGAGGAGGTTATCCTATTGTTTCCATTGCTTCTGTTATAATAATTTTTCGGCCCCAAATTAAAGGATATATTCACTCATTCAACAAATATGTATTGAGATCTTGTTACACATCTATTCTCATACCAGTCTTGATATGAGGGTGTAAGTACAAATCAAACAACTTGCTTTATGTAAATATAATAGAAAAAGGCATTTTTTTTCTCCCCACTGATTAATGACTTTCGTGTCTACTTTTTTGAACTTTAAAAAATTGTGTCCCCAGAGATTTTGACAGGAAAAGAAAAACATACCCTAAAAACAAAGACTTCTTGGTTTGCCCTAAGCTTTTTATATCTTTTCCTCCAGTCTCTGAAATTCACTGATCCGGGAGTCTGCAAGTCATAGTGCATATGGCCAAGATTTTTCTGGAGGAATGCCAGGCACGGCTGAAACATCAACTTTCTGACCACTTGGGGGGAAAAGCAGCCCTCACTGCCATCATCTTTCATAAAAACTCTGGAATTTATTTGCACAAAGAGCTCATTGAGAGCTGACGGGTCTGCTACAGCCATCCTTTATTCCCACAGAGGAAGCGTCAGAAAAACCAGTCGTCCTGCTTGTGCCATTTCTGCAAACACAGTGTTTGAAAGACCGTGCCTTGTGGGTAATCCCCAGGCCTAGCTTTCCACAAGGGCGGAGGCAACAGAGCAGGTCTGGGGAGAGAGCCCAAGACTATAGTCAGGGACGAACTCTGCCAACTGAGGCATGTCACTGAGCCACCCAGGGCCTTTATGCCCTCAGCTTGGAAATGAGATGGGAAAAAAGCAGCATCTCCCCTACAGGAAAGTTGTGTTAATCCGCTGAGAAAATGGAGATGACATTGTTATGTAAATCTGGAATCTTTTCACAAATGCCAGTCATTAGTTTTTCATTAAGGCAGTGGTTGAAGTTGTCATTTTAGCAGTTCTGCAAAAGATCTCCCCCCAAGCCTTCTTCACATTGCCCAGATTTCTGTTAATAGAAGAGCAATCTTTATTTGCTCCCTTCTCATTCGAACTCTTAAAATGCAGATACCTTCTAGGTGGCATAACACATCAAAGCAATCCACAGTAAAACACATGGGACTGCGCAAATGCTTTCTTTTTCTCAGGAGGGATCAGGTGGGTAAGGATGGATAATGACAAGATTACAAAAAAGTTGGAAGAATTCATTTTAAAAGGAGGAATGCCCAGTGAATAACAGAATTGTAATAGCCTTGCAGATGGTAAGGATCCAGGTTTTTGAAGTGAAATCTTAAGCAGATTCCTTTTATATAAAACATAAAAAGGAAAGTTTCTCACTCACCATCACAGCCTCACGCTGATGTCTCCACAGCCTACGGCCCTCTGTGGACTCCCAGGCTCTGAGGAACAAAGATTGGAAACCTCTGTGAAGAAATCTCTACCTTATATAAATGAAGGCCATTTGACCCTTGAACAACACAGGTTTCAAGTGTGCGGCTCCTCTTCTATGCGGTTTTTTCCAACAACCATTTGTATCCTCGGGTTTTGCACCTGCAGATGCAATGAGTCGTAGATAGAAAACAGAATTTTCTCATTCCCAAATGCTGATTTCCAACAGCTGATTCCCAACCGCTAATTGAAAATACTGTTTTCCTCCATGGTTGGTTGCATCTGCGCATGCCAAGGGGTGACTGTAGTTAAGTTTGGGGGAAGTCAAAAGTTATATGCATTTTTTCCACTGGCGGTGTCAGCACCACTAGCCCCCAAATTGTTCAAGGGTCAAATGTACAGCCACTCTCCTCGTCTAGTGTTCATGGGTGTACATAAGAACAAAATAATAATAATAAACATTTGAAATCTAACTACATGCCAGGCTCTTGGCTCAGTTTGTGCATGATCTGATTGAATCTCCAAAACAACTCTATGAAGCAGATACTATTTCCCTTCCCATTCTACAGACGAGGAAACTGAGGCTTAGCGAGGATAAAAAAACTTGGAAAGAGACTCAAACTGAGACCTGTGTGGCTCTTGGGCTAATATTCTTAATTCCATCCTCTATTTCATAGCTCCCAACATAGTGTTTCCCTGAAGAAAACTTTTTATTTGTCTCTTTCTGACTCTTATCACCACAAATGTCATGTAGAATTTCTGTCAATTCTAGATTTGGATTTCAGTCGAGATTTGTCTGCAGCATACACTGTCTTCAGTCTGGATTTATATTTTAGAAGGAGAAAGAGTTTGAATTAAAATAGAAAGTTCTTTCATGGGTGTAATAAGCAAGTGAGCATATACAGTCTTAGGCACAAGATGAGGTTCTATTTTCCTCCTATGTTGCCAACTCTGGGTCATTTTTTTTTTTTCTTTTCAAATTTAGCATAGCTCACTGAATCAAAGAAGAGGGGAAAAGTTGACATACTGTAACAAACAAAATACCCCACTTTTAAATTTGAAATTCAAATAGGAGAATTACTCTGCAAAACAAAATAGTATTGGGTCTGTTAAAAAAAATCCCAAAACTTAGCTCATCATGGAAACTTCTAAGTGATCTCCAACAGAAAGAGACGAGAAAAAAACCAAATGAATAAAGACGTTCTTCTTTTTTCAGTTAAAATAACATCAGAGGTAGAAATGAAAAATATTTGATTCTCTAATTGGCAGGAACAGATAACCATTTTCACGTTAGTCACCGAAAAAGTCATCACTCATTTGGTTCAGACAGCTATGAAATTATAAAACTAATAGTATTTTAGAGCTCTAAAAATTCTGCCCAAGTATGAGCCAGCCTCCCTTAGAGATAGCAGGATGGAAAAATGGAGCAACTGTCAGACAGGCGGTTCATGCTGGTTTTAATTGGTTGTTTGTCTCATTCCTGTCCATTTGCAAGAGTTCTTTGTATGATAGAGATACTAACACTTACTTGGCTTTGGCATTACAAAAATTTTTGAACTATACTGTTCTGTCAGTTGATTTTTACCTAGCACATTTTCCAGATATGGGGTTTTCATGTATTTGTGTTCAGATACGTCTTTTTAAAAATAGCTTTTGGAATTCCAGTCTCAGTTAAGAAGATATTCCTTGTCTCTACATTGTACATGCCCTACATTTTCTTACACTATTTTTTGTTTAATTTGCATTTGAGCCTTCATTATTTTTTGCCATTTATACCATTTTGTATTTTGTAGATACAAGTCTACTTTTATTTTCTTTTTGTAACTTGATAGTTAATGATAGCATCTCTTATTAAATAATTCATTCTTATCTCCTTGAGTTGAAATAACACTTTGTCAAGTGTTAAATTTCCACATATACTGAGATATATTTCTAGATTCTTTATTCTGTTACACTAATTTATTTATGTCTCTACAATACTATATTGATTTTATTATACGTAATGCCTTTTAATGTGTCCCCCCTTACTATTTTTCTTTTTCATACATTCTTGGCTATTCTTGGCCATTTATTCTCCCATAACAATTTTAGTAATCTTATTTGATGGTAGACTGAATAATATTCTCCCCTCACCCCCGCCAATGTGTTCATTTCTTAGTCCCTGGAACCTGTAAGTGTTATCTTATATGGCAAAAAGGTCTTTATAGATGTGGTTAATGATTTTGAGATGGGGAGTTTATCCTAAATTATGCCATGGGTACAATGTCATCACAAAAAAACTTTATAAGTGGGACACAAGTGGAGTCAGAGTTGGAAGAAAAGGTATTGTGGTTTGTGATTACAGAAGCAGAGACTGGAGTGATGTGCTTTGAAGATGGAGGAAAGGGCCACAGCCAAGGAATACAGGCAACCGTGAGAAGATAAAAAAAGCAAGAAAACAGATTTTCTCCTGAAAGTCTCCAGAAAAAAACAGCCCTGCTGACACTTGTCTTTAGCTCTATAAAACTAATTTTGGACTTTTGACCTCCAGAACGGTAAGAGAATAATTTTGTTTTAAGATACGAAATTTGTGGTAATTTGTTATAGCAGCAATAGGAAACTAAAATGGTGTTGCAGTAGAAATCACATTAAATTTATATATTAATTGTGTGAAAACTGACATTTCTATGGAATTAGTTTTCCCATTCTAGAACATAGTCTCTTTTTTCATTTATTCAAATTATATTTTATTTTCTTCAATAAAAGTATATATATATATGTTTTATATATGTATATAATTGTAATATGTAAATACAATAATATATTACAAATATCATATATTTTTTTCATGTGGGATTTGTTACTTTTTTGCTAACCTTATTCTGAAATATTTTGTATTTTGCCATTGTTGTGAATGAAATACTTTTCCATGTTTCTACTTCTTTGTAATTATTCTTAAGGTACAGAAAAAGCTATAGATTTTTAAACGTTGTTTGTCCATTGATATTACCAAATTCTCTTCTTACCTGTACTTGAGTCTTTTGTGTTTCTTTTGTTTGCTTTTTGCCGTTTCCCCTTGGAAAACAATCATCTCATCAGTTTTACAAATATAGGGTCAACAAATTGAAATAAAACGTTAACAAGTGGAATCCAATCATGTATCATAAAAACAGACCATGACTTCTTCCACGAAGTCAAGGGTGGTTCAGTACAAGGAAGTCTAGCAACACAATCTTATTTTCAAATGTTAGGTCAATTATTTAATTTTGTTGTGCTAATGAGTTTGGGATTTCTTTCAAGTTAATGTTTAGTGTTAGTGATGATGGTGAGCATTCCTGTGTAATTTCCATTTAATTAAAATGGCTATAGCATTTTGTATTTAGGATACTATCTGACATTGTTTTGGTCTTTAATTTTTATTTTCCTCATTAGGAATGGCTGCCATTTTACGAAAGAATTTTAAAACACTAAAGGATACGATCTATGGTTGTTTTCTTTCAAAGGTCTGATGTAATAGATTGTGTTGCTAGACTTCCTTGTACTGAACCACACTTGACTGCATGGAAGAAGTCATGGTCTGTTTTTTTGATGCATGACTGGATTCTACTTGTTAATGTTTTATTTCAATTTGTTGAATCTGTATTTGTAAAACTGTTTATAGTTTTAAATTTTTATCATCTTTGATTAAGTTTGTTTTTATTTTATAAAATGAATTGCGGGCTTTTCATCTTTTTCTACGGCTTGTAATGGTTTAAATAAAAGTACAGTAGTCCCCCACTTATCCAAGGTTTTGCGTTCTGCAGTTTCAGTTATCCGCGGTCAACTGTGGTCTGAATATATTGAGTGGAAAATTTCAGAAATAAACAATTTGTAAGTTTTGAATTGTACACCATTCTGAGTAGCATGATGAAATCTCTCACCTTCCAGCTTTATCCCTCCTGGGATGTGGATCGTCCTTTTATCCAGCGTCTCCAAGCTATAGACACCCTTAGTCACTTAGTAACCTTCTCTGGTATCAGATCAACTGTTCTTGTGTTCAAGTACCCCTCATTTTACTTAATAATTGCCCCAAAGCCATTCACATACTTTTGTTACAGTATATTGTTATAACTGTCCTAGTTTATTATTAGTTCTTGTAGTTAATCTCTTACTGTTCCTAATTTATAAATTAAACTTTATCATTGGCATGTATGTATAGAAAAAAGCATAATGTACATGTAGGTTTGGTACTATCTGCAGTTTTAGGCATCCACGGGGGCATCTTGGAACATATCCTTTGTCAATAAGTGAGTGACTACTATAGTATGGTCAGTCCTTTAAAGTTTAGAAAAAATTCAGCTAGAATTTCATGCCTAGTGAGCTTTCAAACATTTCTATTTCCCTCCTCTTTCCCACCCAAATTTCAATGCCTAGATTTTTCTGATATCATTTAGTGTTCTAATTTTAGATGGTCATTTGAATTATTCTTATAATATAAATCTTTCTTTCAAGAGTCTTCATTTCACAGACCTTATCTATCGCTAGTCAGAATTTTTCTGTGCAATATATATGTACATGTATAAAGACTTATTGCTTATCGATCACTCTTCTTTTTTTTAAATTTTTTCCCATATTGAGATTTATATTCTAATTTATTCAATGTTTTGTTTGTCTTTTCCTGAATATTTTCCTCAAAAGGAGTACGTCACAGATACACTCTCTGAAATCTTACATATGTTCCCTCATAAATATCTTCTTTTGCTCTTACAAACTAATGAAATAATGCCTGGGTATGGAATTTCTCTTGGTATTATGTAATGATGTTTCACTGCTTTCTGGCTTCCAGTATTGCAGTCCGATATGATGTCTGTCTGATCCTTTTCCCATTGTAGATAACTTGTTCATTCTTTCTGGAAGCTTGTAAGAGCTTCTCCTTATTCTTAGAGTTCAAAACTTTTATTGGAATATGGCTAAATATGTGTTTTTCTCAACAGTACTGCTTTTTTCCTGATAACTAATGACGTTGAACATGTCTTCATGTGTGTATTGGTATTTATCTATTTTATTTGGAGAAATGTTCATTCAAATGGTATGACTATTCTTTAATTGCCTTTTTATTGT
This sequence comes from Rhinolophus sinicus, assembly GCF_057876585.1. Classification (NCBI taxonomy): domain Eukaryota; kingdom Metazoa; phylum Chordata; class Mammalia; order Chiroptera; family Rhinolophidae; genus Rhinolophus; species Rhinolophus sinicus. Next base: position 42,208,430 of record NC_142516.1, on the reverse strand, counting down.
GGCAATTGATTGTTATATGCTTTTGTTGCTCATTTGAATCCATGGCTTTCCAACCTTTTCTGGATTTCTTTTTTCATCAATGATTGCAGCATTTGTATAGGGAGTGCACAGCAAACAATGAGGCTTCGCCTAGGTCATAGTTAATGATGACCACAAAAGGAACATGTTCTTTATGTTTTATCGGAAGTTGGGAAAATGAATGATTGTTGTATTGAAGGGAAGGGATCTGAGGCTGAGAAATGAAGATGAAAAAGCAAAGGGGCCTGAGAGAAGGAAGACTGTGAGACAGAAGGAGAACCAAGAGAGTGATGAACTAAAGTCCAGTGAAGATAGCACCTCAAGAAGGAGGGAATGATCGGTTAGGTCAGAGGCAGCAGAAAGGTGGAGTAAGTTGTGTAGGAGAAAAAATTGTTGGATTTGACAATATGAAAGTCATTGGTAGAGTTGACAAAAATTGTTTGACTGCAGTGGTGGTGATGAAAGCCTACTTGGAGTAGGTTCAAGAGAAAAGAGATTATATATTTTAAAATTATTATTTTCATTTCAAATAAAAATTTTAAGTTGTATTTCTTAACATAAAAACATGGTAATATCTTGGTAGGTAACCTCTGCTAATTTGAATTAACACTAATTATTAAAAAAACAACACTTAAATAAATCAACTATTTGAAGACACCACAAGCACACTTCACAGAACCAAGTACGTGACATATTGTGATCCTCTGGGATTTATTTTGCAATATTTGTATAGAAACTGAGCAGTTTTATTTTGAAGAGCACCAGAGAAATGGGACAGTGATAGGAGGGGATAAATGGAGAATCTTTCTTTTAACGATGGGAAATATTGCAGCATGTGCAGTGGAGAGATAAAAATTGATGTCACAGCAGCAACATGGGGATAATTGCTGGAGCCATGCTTTTGTGTAGATGAGCAGGTATCTAACCACAGGTGGCAAGGTTGGTCTAAGATAAGAACCCATGTTTTCTCCAGAGTAAGCCGAAGCAATGAAGTGTGTAGAGAGGCAGGGTGATTGTGCATGTCAGCGTAGGGGTGTGTTCCTGCACTTTATCTCCTTGTTTGGGTTCAACAGTGTCCTTCAGTTCGTTTACCAAATTTCTTTTGTTCAGAATTTATGTTATTTTGCTCTAGAGAGCACTTTGCTACACTTGAATCTAAGGTCTCTTATTCTTTTCATATTCAACATATGGTCTTCCTCCTATAGCACTGCTCTTTCTCTAGGCAGTGTTCTATTGTTCATATGTTCTATTTACTCACATTGATCTTCCCTTCTCTGAATGTTGGCCCCTTCAGATGAGCTGTATTTTTCTTTGCTGGTTCTTGGGGATGATTTAGTAGCTTAAGCATATGGTGGCACATGCAGGATACTTTACCTCTGTCCATACATTCTTTAAAGGCAGCCAGGTGCCAGTTCCTGCTGAGGAACTCAGAAAAAAACTTCCTTGCTCTCCCTCTCATATTGAATTTGCTCAGACTTGGGGCAGGGAAAACCCAGCTCACCTATTCCCAGCTTTCAACATCTTGGACTTCAAGATGAGATGGCACATTCATGTGCTTATGTTTAAATACTTGGCCAGACTCTGGTCTGGTCCTCACCTGGTGATCATGCCCAGTAGCCCAGGCACTTGCCAAACCCATGGCCGTGGAGGATCTGCAGAGGAGGTCTCACAATTAAGTCCGCGAACTTGTTACTAAACTTTTCTGATATCAGAAGGATTATTCATTATGAATTTGTACCAACTGGACAAATAATTTACCAAGTTTACTATTTGGAAGTGCTGAAAAGGCTGCATGAAAAAGTTAGACGAGCTGAACTTTTCACCCACAATTCATGGCTCTTGCATCACGACAATGTACCAGCTCACATGGCACTGTCTGTGAGGGAGTTTTTAGCCAGTAAACAAATAACTGTATTGGAACACCCTCCCTACTCACCTGATCTGGCCCCCAATGACTTCTTTCTTTACCCAAAGATAAAGGAAATATTGAAAGGAAGACATTTTGATGACGTTCAGGACATCAAGGTAATATGACGACAGCTCTGATGGCCATTCCAGAAAAATAGTTCCAAAATTGCTTTGAAGGGAGGACTAGGCGCTGGCGTTGATCCACAACTTCCCAAGGGGAGTACTTCGAAGGTGATTATATTCAGCAATAAGGTATGTAGCACTTTTCCTAAGATGAGTTTTGAACTTAATTGTCAGACCTCATATATTTCTTCTTCCAAACCCTATAAGTTGCCAGGGCCTTGCTTGCACTCAGTACCCTGTAGGTACCAGCAGACATTTTATTCAGGAAGGTCAGGAGGCAGGAAGAAAAGGAAACCAATTTCACTGAATGGCTAGCAGATTTTGGCACACCAACCACTGAAAAAGATACCTACCAAAGCTTTCCTGAAGCATTTCTTTAGGAGCAGCCAATAATAATTATGAAGAAGATTTGAAAACATGTAAAAGGGCTTATGATTCACTAATAGGTATTTGCTGAATATATAAAATGTAAAATGTACTGTGCTAAATGCTTTACATCTATTATCTTATTTAATCCTCTCATAAACCCTAAGACAAGGGGATATATTGACCCTATTTGGTACAGGAGAAAACTGAGGCTTATAGCAATTTAGGACATAACTCAGTCACATAGAGTGGCAGAGGCCGGATGTAGAACTAGGTTGGTCAACTTCAAAGCCTGTGTGTAACCTCTGTGCTATACTCAGAAAACAATTGCATGCTAGGATTACAGCTGTTTAAAAAGGAGGCACATATAAAACTCAAAGGAGCACACAAAGAGTATAATAGTCATTGTGGGTGGAGGGTGATGCAATTTTTACTTTCCTCTGTTTTCCAAAACTGTGCTTGAAGAAACTTTTTTCTAGTTCATGAAAGGAGGAAACTAGTTTATCAATTAAAAAGTGGTATTTAGGGGCCGGCCCGGTGGCTCAGGCGGTTGGAGCTCCATGCTCCTGACTCCGAAGGCTGCCGGTTCGATTCCCACATGGGCCAGTGGGCTCTCAACCACAAGGTTGCCGGTTCAATCCCTCGAGTCCCGTACAACCAGCAACAGCAACTGGACCTGGAGCTGAGCTGCGCCCTCCACAACTAAGACGGAAAGGACAACTACTTGACTTGGGGAAAAAAAAGTTCTGGAAGTACACACTGTTCCCCAATAAAGTCCTGTTCCCCCTCCCCAATAAAAAAAAAATCTTAAAAAAAAAAAAAAAAAGTGGTATTTATAAAAACAAGAAAAACACCTTCTTGATAATAATGGGATAGGGAACATGATTCTTTTTTTTTTCCTGGAACTCACTTTTGCATATTCTCTCTGGGGCTTGTCTGTGGTTATGGGATAAGAAAAGCTTGTTGGTTGCCTTTTTGAAATGAGTATGGCTTTACCTTGTTCTCCACCTGAGCTGATAACTTACTGCAAAGGGCATTCTGTGTGTTAGGAAAGGGATCCACGTGGGACTTATACCACTTAATATTTTTCTGCTACCATTGCATTGCATCTCCTGATATGATGTCATCTTTTAATCTTTTCTGTTACTGCTGTCCTCTTTAAAATTGTCAACAAATTTTGTTTTTCAATGAATTTATTTTGAACAATCTCAAACTTACAGAAACTGCAAGAACAGTACAAATTATTTTCCCTTGCACCACTAGATAGTCAGTTGATTCCATGATACAATGTCCACCCCAGCACCCATACATCAGTGGGTATTTCCTAAAAACAAGGACATCCTTTTTCAAAAGGTACACTCACTATAATCTGCAAACTAACATCGTTACATTACAACTGTCTACTCCCCAGACCCCCATTCAAGTTTTATCAATTGTCCAATGAGTCTGTTATAGCAAAAGCATCCACTTTAGAATCCTTTGTTGTACTTAGTCATCAATCACTTTAGTCTCCCCCAGTCTGTAATAATAGGCTCCTCAGTCTTTCCTTGACTTTTCTGACTTCGATGCTTTGAAGACTACAGGCCTGTTATTTTATAGACATCTCTCAGTTTGGATTTATCTGACATAAGATTTAATTCATGCATCTTTAGCAGGAAGTGATGCTTTATTCTTCTCATTGCATTCTATTGAGAACACATGACTTCAATTTTCCCCGTTACTGATGATTTTCTCTTTGATCACTTGATTAGGGTAGTATCTGTCACCCTTTCCACTAAGAAGTTACTCTTTTCCCTGCTGTAACTAATACACATTTTGTGGGGGAAGTTCTATGTAAATATCCCATTCTTTATTAAACTTTCAATTTACCCATATATTTATGTTGCTAAGGACTCATAGTTTTCAATTGTATTCAAGAAGTTGTAATCCATTATAACGATAATTTATTCTGATGTTGAAGCTGGCCCCTATGTCCTTTGTTATGTCCCTTTCATTTCCTTGCTTTCTGGCACAAAGTCCATCATGTAAGTTCCCTGCCTTGGCCCTGTAATCAGCCACTTTCCCAAGAAGTGGAGAATGATAACAAGACTATGAAATCTAGGCTGTGTTGATTGCTAGCAGAGTTCCTCGTGGCAGACAACACTGTAGGATATATGTAAGTATATAGCTACATGCAAATTTATGTAGGTATATACATATATAAATCTATATACATACTCATATTTTCATCTATATTTATTTTTGTATTTATCGAACTATGTTGAAAACCCAACATATCCAATTCCTATCCAACATCAAGGAAGTTATTCTAGTTTTCTCCATTTCCACATTTGTAACTCCCAACTCCAACAGTAAGAAATTGGGCTCCCAGTGTCTTTAAATCTCCTTATTTGCTTAATCCCCCAGAATGTAGCCAATCTCTGGTCATGGCCACTGCCCCTTTGTCCCGACCTATGCCCTCCTCACTCTGCCTTTGCAAAGACCTGGCATCACCACCACCATGTGGAAGGCATTCTCACCCTGCTTAGACTCTGCCACCAACCTCTGCATGGTTCCCTCTTCATCCCGCTGGGTTATGGATTCTCCACATAGGACCAGGCACCTGTGCTGTTGCCCTTCATGTGCTCTTGGGCTGTGACTCCCACACAAGGTAGCCCCTGCTATGGCAATGCTGTCCTCACCCAGCAGTGTCTCTGAGTCCCCACAGCAGCTCCAGGGCACCCTTCTCAATGCACTCAGCCCAACTCTCCACATTAATGCCAAGCTCACTTTTTTGTGTGTTCCCTGAAGGGGAGCAGAATTTGCCACCCTAAAATGTGTCTCTTTGGCATAAAGATTATTTTAGGCTTGTTAGGCAGCCCCAAATCATCACCACGACAAATCCTGAATCAACTCTTAAAGCTTTGTGCTTCTGATCAAGTTTGTTTCAGAGACTACCTCTGGGCACAGAGTTGAAGTTCTGAGAGATCAAGAGCTTTAGCAGACAGGACACCAGGCTAGTAGTCAAGAGACCTGGCATCTTGTCCCGCCCTGCACTTTGTCAGCGGTGTGAAGCCTGCTATTCCAGCTCTAGTCCTTTGTTTAAATGGGGTGATAAATAAAATGATCAGTAAATAAGATGCTCAATAAAAGTCCCTTTCTCTGCATATATAAAATAAAGATAGCTGTTATGAAGATGAGATGAGGTAAGGCATTCTAAAATGTTTTGAAAACTATAAAAACTTATGCAAATGTGACATTTTTATAAGAAAAATATTTCGTCAGAAAATATTAATGTAATGCAAATTTTTAGTAGGGGTATCCTATTTTCTTTATGACTTACAAAATTGATGTGATTAGAATATAGCCCAATATGCAGAGCTGAAAATGTGTCCTGGGAAATAAAACATGGATGCTTGGGTGTGGGGTTGGGGCAGCACACGCTGGATCTTGCTGAAACCAGAACCCTATAAGTTTATGGGAAGTGCTTTGAAGAACTTCCAGTTTAATTCAATTTGTATACTTATTGATCATTTTACAACAAACTTTGCAAGAGCAAGATTCTTCCTTCAAAGAAAACCCCATTACCAAATTTACTTCTTTTTATCTCCTCTGTGGAAATTTCCTCTGTGTACTGACACCACCATAGCAGCTTCTAGAACTTCCCTTTTCGTTATTGTCTACTGTCCAGATAAGTGTCGTATCTAATTGAACTATCTCGTACTTCAACAAAAGAAACCAACTAAATAGAACCTTTGAGTCTAAACATTCCTTGATTCCCAAGACTTCCATGTATACAAAAGAAATAAATTTAAGAAGCTTTCCCACACATTTTGAATAAAATCTCATCGTTGGCATTTTCATAAGAGATTGTAATACATATTTAAATTGCTTTGCAAGCAGAAAAGGACCCTGGGGCCACTAGCCCTACATGGACTACACATAGAGACTGGGCTCTAATGTTGTTCTATGTTACAGGGACTTAAGCTTCATTTTTAAGAAGATTTCAGAAAAACCACAGAAAGAAATTCAGCACCTTTCAAAAGAAAAGAGTGAGGTTAGAGTCTGGAGAAGGCAGAGTTAAGTAATCCTTACACTAGAGAAAGCTAAAGGCAATGTGAATATTGCAAGGAAGTGGTCAGTTCTAGCAGACAGTGGGGCAATGAGGTTGAAAGGAGTTGTAAACAACTGACTCATGGCTCCCTCTTTCATTTGGTTTACTGTAAGTGACTTTACGAATTCTTAGTTACTTTTGGGGACATGGGATTGCAAGGGCTTTCTTAGCTCAGTGATACCTGGAGGTGTGAGGCAGATAATTGAGCTGGGTTAATGAGTGGGAGGAAGAACAGGCTCCCCACAGGGTGACCTAGAAGGCGTCACTGTGTGGCATTTGTTTCAACTGAAGATTAAGTTATTCTCACATACAGCTCTTCATTCACTCATTCATTCACCTAATCACCCAAATATAGGGTTGAGAGGTGGTTTAAACCAAAAATACCAGAAACACAATAAAAATGTGTAGAACAAATTAAAAAAAAACCTTCAAATTCCAATGATATGAAAAATGTATTGCTTATTGGTTAACGATGATGACTTGAACATGTATCTTTATTTCAGCTCTCTCTGAAGACTCCACTAAAATGACACTGAAGGAATTATTTTAAAGCACAAATCCATTAGGACAAAAGACAGTGGAAGAAACAGCAGGGGAAAGTGGAAGATGGAAAGGCAATAGATGAGTGGGACCTAACCTAGCTGACTCAAAAAAGCTAAGTCCTAAGTTGGCAGGGGTGGAAAGATAGTCTTCCATTCAATTTGCACCACACAACCTTAGAAATGCTCAAGAATTGGAAATATGGGGTAGCTCTAAAGTGGAGGTGAATGGAAAAAGATGTTGAAAGTCTTTTAAAGAAACAATTAGACTTCCAGCTCCCTTCACAAAGCCTGATAGCAGAGGAGCTGTCCCTTCATCATCCTTGCACAGGACTAGGTTAGTCTCTAGAGCAGCACCACCCAATACAGTCGTCACCAGGCAAGTGTGGTTTTCAGCACTTAAAATGTGGCTATTCTGAATTGAGATGTGCTGTAATGTGAAATAAACATCCGAGGCAGAGACTTAGCACAATAAAAAGAATGTACAATACCTTTTGATATGTTTGAAAATATTGGACTTCATGTTGAAATGATAATGTTTTTGATATATTGGGTTAAATTAAACATTATTGTTATTATTATTATTGTTTTCTTTCTTTCTTTCTATCTTATTGGAATTCATTTCTCTGCTTATTTTTTTGTTACATATCTGAGGGAAATTTTTAAATTACTTCCGTGGCTCCTATGATATTTCTATTGGACAGTGCTGCTCTAGAGAGTGTGAACAATAGTGACTCAGGGACAGAAGCATGGCTGGGTCTTTAATTGAAAATGGGTGACCAAGTGAAAGCTATTTGAAATAGTGAGACTCCAACTCCCTCTATCACTCAGATCCTGGAATGCTGGTAGCTGGTCTCCTAACCTTCAGGGAGGAGAGAGCAACACTCACCTCAGGAGAAGCTGATCAGCTTCAGATAAGACCTACAGATTCTGAAGAAGCCCCCCGCAGCCCCTGCTCATAACCCCACAACAGTTATTTCTGCACATGAAGCCACTTCCTGCAACTTTCTGTGGAAGGACGGTCCTCTCAGCCTGCACATACCAGCCAGAAAGGCCAGAGTAAATGTCTCTGCAGTTGTTGGATAAAGAGACTAACTAGCTCCCTTGCTCTTCCATCAGGTAGACAACCCTGAGCTGTGTGTTCTACACTGACTCCAGCTGTGCACAGCATTGAGCTCCCATTGCCCACCCTCCTTCCTTCTCTGTCTCACTTCTCCTCCTCTGACCAGACTTCCCTGGGATCACCTCTGAAATAAATGACCTGAACTGGGCTGCTTCTTTCTGGTTATACTTTGGGGAACCTAAACCAAGACAAATTCTGATAGTGGATGTTCTGCAGGAAAACAGCCCTGCTGTGTTGCCCGAGGCTAAGCCACCGTGGCTATGCCTCACCCGTACTCTCAGCACTTGCGAGAGCCTACCTGTAAATATGAGCTGTGGGCCCAAACCACCTAGCAGACATTCAAGGGAATCATCTGATTCAGAGAGCAAAACAAAGTTTTTGTTTTATTAAATGATAATCTATATTTTGGTTAATTTTTTATGCTCTTCTATATCAAAGTAGTATTGTGCCATTAGAATAATACTAAATACACAAAAAAAGATGCATGAATGTCTATGTTTGTTTCACTAAACAGAAAACTAAAATACTGGGCTGTCTGTGTCAAAGTTAAGAATGGACAGCTTTTGGAGGAGATCCAAGATTGTGGAACAGATAAACACTGTGCTTGCCGCACCCCGTGAACACATCAAAATTACAACTAAATTGTAGAACAATCAGCCTGGAGAACTATCTGAAATGTAGCTGAACAGAAGTTTTATAACAAGGATATTAAGAAGAAGCCACATTGAGACTGGTAGGAGGGGCAGAGATGCAAAATGGGCTGGTCCCACACCCACATGTGGTGGTTGAAAATCACGAGAGATATCTCAGCCACAGAGGTTCCCCATGAAGGAGTAAGGGACTCCAGCCCCCCACACCAGACTCCCCAGTCTGGAGCACTGGTGCTTGAAGAGGAGCCCCAGGAGCCCCCACAACATATGGCTCTGAAAAACAGTGGGGATTCTGACTATTTGGATGGGACAGAAGATTGCTGGAAATCCAGACATCATCTTAAAGGGCCCGCACACAGACTTACTCGCTTGCAGGCACTCACCTTGGGCTCCGGTGGAGGGATGGTGACTCTCGGGGCATCAGAGACATATGGGAAGAGACTGAGTTGTGTAACTTCAGGGCAAGGACTGGAGAGACAGTCCCCATTTTCCCTGTGTGGGACCTTCATCCTGTGCAAACAGCAGGCGGGCACCATCTTTACTGTGTTGAGCTCGCCCCCACAGGCCAAATCTGAATCTGATTGGTCTGGTGAGGTCTGCTGCTCCATCCTGCTGACTCACCGATACCCAGCCTCACTCAACTCCATACCGCAGGAGGTTTTATCAGCAGCTGAACCTTATGGGAACCAGCAGGTGGCAGAAAGCCTTGGAGTCTCCTGGCTTTTTGCAGAGCTACCCCAGACCTGGTAATGGTGGTAGCCATCCTCAGTTCACAGCATGGCCTCTCCCATGTGTTACACATCAAGTGTAACAACATTCGCATCATAGAGGTACCAGAAGGAGAAGAGAGAAAGCAAGGGATTGAGAATCTATTTGAAGAAATAATGACTGAAAACTTTCCTAACCTGGCAAAAGAAATAAACATACAAGCCCAGGAAGTGCAGAGAGTTTCAAACAAGATAAACCCAAAGAGGCCCACACCAAGACACATTATAAGTAAAATGGCAAAGGTTAAAGACAAAGAAAAGAAGTTAGTTACCCATAAAGGAACTCCCATAAGACTGTCAGCTGATTTCTCAACAGAAACTTTTCAGGCCAGAAGGGATTGGCACAAAATATTAAAAATGATGAAAAACTAGGATACAACCAAGGGTACTCTACCCAGTAAGGTTATACCTTAAAATCGAAGGACAGATGAAGAGCTTCCTAGACAAGAAAGAGCTAAAGGAGTTCATCCCTACCAAACCAATATTACAAGAAATGTTAGAAAGAATTATTTAAGATGAAAATAAAAATCAAAGGTAAAAATTATGAATAATAAAATGGCAATAGCTACATATCTATCAACAATTGCTTTCAATAAAAGTGGATTAAATGTTCCAATCAAAAACATAGGGTGGCTAAATAGATAAGAAAACAAACCCCTTACATATGCTACCTACAAGAGACTCATTTCAAATTGAAAGACACACAAGACTTAAAGGGAAGGAAAATTTCATGAAAACGGAAAAAAACAAAAACAAAACTGGGGTAGTAATTCTTATACCAGATGAAATGGACTTTAAAACAAAGCTTGTATATAACAAGAGCTAAAGAAGGACCCATTAATCCCTCTTCCTGGTGGTATTTATCTGAAGAAACCCAAAATACTACTTCAAGGGGATGGGTACATCCATATGTTCATTTCAGCATTGTTTACAATAGCCAAGATGTGGAGGCAGCCTGTGTGTCCATTAACAGAAGAACGGATAAAGAGGAGGTGGTACATATATACAGTAGAATATTCCTCGGCCAGGGAAGGTAATGGGTTCTTGTCATCTGTAGCGACGTGAATGATCCTGGAGGGTATTGTGATGAGTGAAGTATGTCAGAAAGTGAAAGACAGATGCAATGTGATTTCACTTATGTGTGGAATCTAAAGAACAAAATAAACAAAACAGAAACAGACTCATAGACACAGCAACATTTTGATGGTTACCAGATGGGAGGGGTGTTGGGTGTTGGGTGAAAAGGGGGAAGAAGTACAAATTGGTTGTTACAAAGAAGGCATGGGGATGTAAAGTATAGCATAGGGAATATAACCAATGATATGGCAATAACTATGTGTAGTGCCAGGTGGGTACTAGACTAGTCAGGGGGATCCGTTCTTAAATTATATAAATGTCTACCCACTATGCTCTACACCTGAAATTAGTATAAAATAATATTGAATGTCAACTGTAATTGAAAAATTAAAAAGTACATGAAAAGGTAAAGGGCAATAAGTGGTCCAAATTTCCAGGAATAAAACTAATAAGTCATGGGGATATAATATACAGCATGGGGATTATAGTCAATAATATTGTGATAGCATGGTACAGTGTCAGATGGTTGCTGGACTTATCATGGTGATCACTTCTTTAGGTATATAAATGTTGAATAACTATTGTTTACACCTGAAACTAATATAATATTGTATGCTAATTATATTTTTAATGAAAATCTTAAAAAAAAAAAAAAAAAAGATTGGCAATCCTGTGAGCACACAGACGGCATTCACTGAGTCAGGTGCTGGCATACAGAGATTAAAGCCAGCCTCTGCCGTCTGTACAGGCTAAGGGAGAAGTCAGATAAGAGGGAAAACACTTATTGTGCAGTGGAGAAGAGCAGGATAGAGTCTGCACAGCAGGCTAAGGGTGCCCAAGTGACCCTATAACCAAATAGCTGGGAAGTAGGACGAGAGGAAATATTTGCAGAGGGCCAGTAGAGTGCAGCTGAAGGAAGGGCATTGCCAGAAGAAAGACTGGAGAAGGGGCCACATGCAGGAAACCGAAAATATCCTGAGATGGTGGCAGTGAAGGGTGTGAAGGGGAAAGTGTCCAGGAATGAGGCTGGAGGAAAGCTGGGGTCTGGATTAAGAAGCTGGAATGATTTTCCACAGGAGCCAGGGTGTCTTTGAAGGGCTCAGGGTGACTTTACCTAAAGAGGGAATGTCTATAATGGTCTCCATAGTCTTTCCTTAGTAAAAAGGTGCCCCCTTCTTCTAGTCTGTAGAAGGAATGGAAACAACCACTACCTCTGTATCTTTTGAAAGGGAAAATGCCAGGGGGGAGATGGGCAGGTGCCTGGTGAGGCTGTGAAACATGCTTTTGGTGCTTTAAGTGCCTCCCACACCCAAACACACCCACCATGAGAGACACCTGTTTTAAAGCACCTTTCACTCAGCACCTCCATTTGGCCCAAGGCCTCTTGCCAAGGAACTGAGCTGCAGACCTTCCTCCTCTTGAGACCCATTCTGGGTCCAACTTCCAGCGAGGACTCAGTGGGTGTCAGGTGCTCTGATCCTAGCCAATGTGGAATTCTTCCTAAGTTATGTAATGTCTTAGACCGGTTACATCAGAAAGGTTTCTAGAAAGCATTAAGAGTCAATCTAAGAGTAGAGCATCAGTCTCTTCACAGAGTGACAATGAAGAGATCTGCTGGCAAAAGTCTTTATGGCACCCACAAATCATCACACAGACATGGGGATCTGGAGAGGCACATGGGGCAAAGGAAGTGAGCTGTCTTAGGTAGCGGAGAGGGGTGTGCCAGGCAGCGCTTAAAACCATCTACAGGCTACATGGTAGGGCTTTCTGCCATTATTGAGCAAAAGAATGAGTGTGGCTGTTAGAGTACAACTTAATTTACAAAACTAGGTGATGGTGGGCAAAATATGGCCTACAGGCTACAGTTTGCCAATCCTGGTGTAGAGGTTAAAAAGGTGTGTGTGTGGGGGGCGGGGCTTTGCACAGAGAACATAGTCATAATATTGTATTAACTTTGTATGGTGATAGATGGTTACCAGACTTATCTTGGTGATCACATCGTAATGTATATAAATGTTCAATCACTATTTTATACACCTGAAACTAATATAATATTATATGTCAACTATACTTTAATAAATTTTTTAATGGGCTGTGGAGACAGACAGGCAGATAAATCCTAAGTCTAATAATCCGTACCAGATATATTGTCTTATGAAGGTTTGTTGACCTCTCTAATCCTCATTTCTCTCAAATGTAAAATGGATAGTAATACCTACCTTCAGTATAGTGACAAGGCTGAGATTAGATTCTAAATGTAAGACCTTAACACTATGCCTGGCACATGTATGCACCCAACAAATATTAGTCCCTCTTACCTACTTTTACTTTTTATTGAGTCAGCATTGTTTAACATATGTGGGTATCAATAAATACTTGCTGATCACTTGATTGATTAATCAAATGGCAGATCCCAAAGAGGTAAGGTATGAGCCAGGGTATTTCTGGGGATCCATGTTTCTTAGAGTAATGGAGGGGGGATATACTTGGGATGTTGTGTGAAGTTTGGAACTTACAAAAGGGATTTGAAGATTTTTCTGTTTGAGTTAGAACACCTTTGCTGTACGCAACATAAACTGGCTGGCTAATTGGAGCAAAAATGTTATTTACTAGAAGAATATGTGCAGTTCAGAACATCCAAAAGAAGGTGGAGAATTAGAACTGATGAGGCAGCTAAAGGAAACTCAGAAGCAGGAATTTCACATCAGTCTTGTCCTGGCTGCTAGAAAACTCTGTTTCTTCTCTATTGAAACATTTAGCTCAACA